>NW_014575274.1:40076-89428 GCF_000527765.1 Bipolaris victoriae FI3
GACAGCGTCAACCTGAGCGGTGCCGTCAAGGGCGTCAACACCGATATCCACGACAAGCGTCAGCTCCTTAACCTCGACACCACCACCAAGTCCGTCGACGGCCTTACCGGCCTCAACTCCAACCAACTCACCGCAGATGCCACCAACGGCCAGGTTCTCGACACTGGCAAGCTCCTCGACCTTGACCTCAACCTCAAGCGCGGCGTCCCCGTCGTCCAGGACCTGCCCGTTGGCGGTGCCGTCTCTAGCATCCTTGACGAAACCCCCGTTGTCAGCGGCGTAACCGGCACCCTCAACTCCGTCACCGGCGACCTCAACCCCGTCACCGAGTCCGTCTATAAGGTCGCCAAGCCCGTCACTGACGCCACCGAGATCCTCGACGTTCGTGCCCCTCTTGTTGACGAGGTCAAGAACATCGTCGGTGATGTCGATGTTCCCCTTGTCAAGGACGTCCCCGTCGTCAAGGACATCTAAACGCTTTTCTTACCTTTTTTTTAGAAAGCATATCTCTAACTGAGTGGGTTTTGCTTTTACAACTTGTAAATCAATTACCCCTCCACTATACACATGATCAAAAAAAAGTGCGAAGAAGCGTGGCGTGCGCGCGCGAGAGAGTCAGAGTTGGTCTGGGGCTGAGTTGGGATGAAGATGGGAACGCAAGAGCAGGGGAGGAATGTAGTCAAGTAATCTTTTTTCCATGGAAACAATTGATACCTCTTTTTCTTATTGAAAAACATGCTATTTCTCCAATCTAACTTTTCCCTTGTGACACACACACACACAAAAAGGCAATCCCATGGACAGCATTTACAAATTCACCTGTTTGCGATCACCAGCTTACACATGACGCGATCATCCAGCCCAAAAACCCAATAATCATCCCCGTGTCCCCCTTCGTAAGCACCGTCGCCACGCCCCCCCCCTGCCCCCCAACCCTCATCACCTCAAACACGGGTCTCAATGCCGATACGACATATCAATAGAAATAGCACGTCAGAGGCCCCAAGTCGCCGATTGAGCACAAAGCAGCGTAAGTCCTAAACAAAGCACCCCCCCCTCTTCCCCGTTTTCCCCTTTGATTCGGTCCTTTTTGCGCTTTTTTGGCAGCGCGGCTCTCAAACGCGGTTCGAAGAAGCGTGAGGGCAAAAAAAAGGGAAAAGATCGGAGTTTCTTTTTCTTTTTCGATAGAGTGGTTAGACGAGCTTATGTGTACGAAGCGGGAACAGAGGAGGGAAAGGGAAAGAAGTCATGTTGATCCAACGGGCGGACTGCGGAGATATGTCGTATTTATGCATATCAGTCAGTGTTTCGATAGCGATATCGTTTGCTGAGGCAAGGGGAATGGCGAGCTGCTGTTTGACGGTTGAGTTGCATTTCTTTTTGGAATAAAATAGATAGATACATTAAAGCTAGGTGAGTAAGTGTATACGCGATAACCATTTACTCTTCATTAACGTACGTCATACACTAGAATCCCTATCGCATTGCCAACATTCCAAAGAAGAAAGAATATTTAATGTCCTCCGGTCGTAGGCAGCTGTACCGCATTGTTAGCAAAGTTATGCATATTCATATTGACGGGTCACCCAAAAACTCACACCGAGATAGACTTTGAAAGAGTCGTAGATGAGCCATTGGAAAGCAGTCAGAGTACCAATCATGAAGATGCGGACAGGAAGCCCGTTCCACAGACCAGTAAAGCCGATTTTGCTGTATATCCGGCCGATAGCCTGGCCCGCTCCCTCACCAGGCTTGCGATCGTTGTTGAGTTTCGAGACCATGACATCTGATATACGTTAGCGATCTCTCTCTTGCAAAGTATAAAATCATAAACAACATACCTGCGGGATGCGATACAACGGCACACCCAATACCCGCAATGTAACCTCCCAAGAACGAAACACCAGTCTGTTGCAGACCACCGTACGATTCCTTCGGCTTGCCCAAGAAGCGATAGATCTGGGTGACTGTCTCCTCGAACGTCGCAAACTTGACCATGGTGTACGGGATCTGGCGCGCCCACAATGGGTATAGTCCCTTGTACAGGCCACCAACACCCTCCTCCTTGATGACCTTTGCCCACCCTTCCCTCAATGTGTGCGCAAATGGCGGCATGGTAGTCTGCATGCGGACCTTGATGGCCTCCATAGGGCAGAGCGCAATATCAGCAAGAAACTCCGCTGAAGCTGAAGCAGCAAGGTAAACAACCTGCTTTGGTGCACCAGGCGCAAGCTTATCACCGTAAAGGTACTTGAAGACTTCGTAGAAACCATACTTGCCAGCGCCTTGCATTGAGTAGCCAATGAAGGTGGGGGTCCAACCGAAGAAGACGCCGCGGAGACCTTCTTTGGAGTAGATCATTTTCCAGGCTTGGGTGTTGGATTTGTAGAGGGAAGAATCGACTTGGCGCCGGCATTTCACCTAGACGCAGAAGCATCAGCACATGGGTTCTTGGGTAGGACGATTTCACTACTCACCAGATCAAGAGGGGTAACCATGGTGTGCGTAGGACCGCACGCGATAACTCCACCCAATGTACATGCCGCAAAGTAGGACCCGGAAAACAGTTCAATCTTCCTTTGCGGCTTCATCGCGTCTAGTTTGTTCGCCATGATGTCGGCTGTGCTTGCAAGGGCTCTCTTTTTTCTTTCAGTCGGCTCTTAAATATCCAGAGTTTCTTCTCCAGTGCGGCTCTATCCGGCACGTAGTTGGCACTATCACCTCGGCCGAGCGTTGGGAAGCACCTCGCTTTGTGTCTGGTATAATAGTGTCGCGTGCTTCTTTTGTGTTGCTAACGAGGACAAAACTAGAAAATCAGTGGATAACCGGGTCGGAATGAAGAATTGAAACTAGAGGAAAATCAGTGATCTGGCGTGGTTCTCAGAACATACAACTGCAAAATCGAAGCCTCGTTATGACGAAGCTGCAAACTAGGTAGTAATGATAGTGGGAACCTTGTCCGTCCGCAAGTTCCGTTGCGATGACGTAGCTGTTGCGTGTGGGGACGCGCGACACCACGCTGACGAAGCTTGGCTAAGATGCTTATCTTCGCCCTGTCTCCATAACCATCCAACTGGGTTTGCACCACAGGTCTAGGGCTAGTATGATGAAATCGTAGGTAAGCTATGCCAAGTAAACCTCACAGATATCGCGAGCAAGACGAAACGATAAAAAAACAAAAGCTTCTGTAAAGCATGCGTGCTTAAGAAAGCGCTCTCTCTACCGTGGAAAACATTAGTATACAATACAAGGCGCGCCTGCACCGCGCACTCTTTGTCTCTGGCGACTTCTGCGGAGAGTGGACTTTTTAGTTTTCTCTCTAGTTTATCTTTTGATCCCCAGATCTTGGCTGAACCTCTGAAGGTCTTTATGACTAATCGAACTTTGGTAGTGAGTCGGATGTTGAGGAGGTGACTGGTGTCGAGCGATGATTATAGTAACCTAACGTTGAGGGCCTGTTCGTCTCCAGCTCCGGTTCTCAGTCGCTATACCGAATGGGCATCGGCTAGACAACCGAGCTGGAAACGGCGTCGTGTTCGGAATAACGGCTGTCTAGAGGGGACACAACGGAGCTCCGTTGTGTTAGCGCTCAAATACTAAAAGATAAGCACTGTCTAGTACTGATCTACCCTATAATTTCTCCTCTTGAGGCAAAACGGGGGTTCGTTTTCCAGCCAGCCTCAAGGCCTCTAGCCAAGCCTCAACTGCTCTTGTCGCTGTAAGACGACAGTTGATTAACAGGAGATTTTTATGACTAGTCAGACTTTAGTAGTGAGTCTAGTATGGAGGAGGTAGCTGGTGTTGAGTGATAATCATTGTCTCCATAGGCATCCCTAGGTTAGCATCGTAGGTCTAGTGTCAGTGCAAGGTAGACTATGCTAAGTAAACCTTGTCCTTCATAGAATGTGTAGACAGACATCGTAAGCAGGAGAAAGCGATAAAAAGCAAAGGTTTCTATAGGGCGCGCAAATAAGCGATCTTCCTACCGTGACAATAACTAGTCATGATTCGAGGTAGTGGTATCTACATCATGTCCATGAATCAGCCCAGCATCAATCTATCCTAACGCGCCCAAGCAACCACGCTGTTCAGAAATCGTAAATCATCAGTCGACACCAGCTACCTCCTCCACGTCCGATTCACTACCAAAATCCGACTGGTCGTAAAGGTCTGCTGATAGACGATTGTCTTCTTGCGGCCATGAGTGTAATCGTGGCTCAATATCTGTTTGCCACGCGTATATACGAGCACTATCGTTTGCGTCCTCCCTGTACATGTCCAAGTTTGGATCTGGATCCTCACTGTGTACCAACTCGAAGATTTGTTGAAGGAGAAACTGACAGGATGAAATGAGCGGAGTCATATGAATCCTCAGCATACCCGCGTCCTTCTCGAAAATGATACGCTGCATCATTTCGCCCAATAATTCACGAAGGGATCTCCATTTGAAAGCCACCATATCCGTGGGCCATTCGTGATCTTTGTAGAGCTCGCTCACCAGTAGTTCTGCGCTCTGGCGTACACTCTCTAAGGGATTAAGAAGCAAGGCAGGTGCCCATATACGACTCCTGGCCATGACCCAATAGAAGAAAACATATGGGTGCCGTTGTTCGAAGATTGCCTCATTTTCAGCCTTCAGAAGACCGATAAAGAAGTCCAAGACAGCTATCCCACTCGGTAGGCGTTCTTCTTCGAGTTGATTCGCCGATGCGATTGCTTTCGACACCGTGGTGATCAATCTGGTAACACTCTCGGCTGTTGGAGACGTTTCACAGAAAGATAGCGCCGCTCGTACGTATGCGTCGCAAAAAGGCGGATCAAGACCTATGCCATCATTGATCGTTTTGAAAAGATTCGACTGAGCATGCGGGTCCGTCCAGCCAATCATCGTTTTGACAATGTCCCCAGGATAGAAGTATTCCGCTTTGGTCAGGTCAAACATTTCCATAGCCTTGTCTAGCACCGCTATCGCCTTGAGTTCTGGATCCCAATAGAATAGCATCTGTCGCTCTCGATGGGTTAGTGGGAACTTGAGGCATTCTCGATCGAACGTAGCTCCACGGTTTTCGATCAGCGTTGAAGGAACCAGTGGCAGGCTGGTGTCCATATGCGAAAGTAGAGTCGAGAAAAATTGAACGAGCCGGTTATAGATGCCTACTTTCTTGCTCAGAATCCTCCAAAACTCTGGGTAATCGTCTTGTAGGCGCCTATGCACATGAATCGAAAGCAGCTTGATGCAGAAATCCAAGAAACCATGGTTCAAAAACACAGCGATTTCAGCATGACCAATCTCGACAATTTGAGTCAAGGTCAAGTAGAAGTCGTCCCATCCTCGGATGCTTTGATAGCTATCGTCTGCAGTCTGACGTAGTCTTTGGATGATGTCTACAAGCAACCCGTCCTTTGTAGCCATAGCTGAAGAATCAGAATCCATGTCGTTCTCAGTTGCTTCGAGACCGTACAAATTCGGTTCTTTCTCACGGAATACCTTGAGACAATCGATCAAGAAGCTGCGTATCTGAGAGCGAACCTTGGCGTGTGGGCAACGGACAAGTAGGTTAAATAGCGCGCTCTCATCTATAGCGAAGTGCTTGAGAAAGATGTTGCAACACATCGCGCATGGAAGGACTGAGCGTCGAAGCTGAAGCAGTGTTTCCGTAAAGAGATCAGAAGTAGTGTGACGCCACGCTATGTGAGCAAGATGTGTAAGAACAATTTGCAACGATTGCTTCTCCTGCAAGGGGTTAGTTTGACTGCTTGTCCATTACTGATAAACACTCACATGTCCATGGTCTTCGGAGCAAGAACCATGATTGATTGTACGTGACATGGCATGAAGCTGACGCAAAAACTTTGTATGGTTTGAATCGAACTGGCAATACTCTTGGATGATGAGTGCGTTGTTAACGTCAACTTCCTCTTTAAGAGCTTGTGGTGCTGGCACTTTTAGAGTTCGTTCGTTCGTTGAGGTGACCCATTTACGCTGGTCTTCCTCAATCGCGGTCCGACGTTGATAAAACAGCATATACGCCGAATACTGTTTGGGCATGCGGCTATAAGTGTCGTCGGTCATGCCTCCAAAAGTCCGGTACGCAATGTCTGCCGGATCGAAAGGTACCACATTACTGTCATCAAACTCGACCCAAGTGGAAGCCGCGCTTCCAGCCGGACTGGGCCGCTCACGAATGTAAGAATAGTAGTGCCCGTGCTCACAGGTACCAGTGTGTACAAGTACTCCCACTAGGTCAAAAATGTCTTCCTCATGCGCCTTTGTTGGATCGCTGAGAGAGTCAACATGGTAAGCATTGATGTCAATGCATGGTGGAAATTCAAAGTGGTCGTGAACCTTTCGCCGGCTAAAATCGGCCAAGTCAAACTCGAAGCGCTTGAGATGGAAAATGAGGTTGTCCGGCACCTGCTTGAAGCAAGTTCTATACTTGTTAGCTTTTCCTGACAACAGCAGGGTATTGAAACTACCTTTTTACTGCATCGACGTATCTGTCGCATGACTCGCATTTGTACTTGTTGTCGCCTTCCATAACGTCTCCGCTAACAAAGGCCTGAAGACTCTCCTGTAGTGTGGACTTGCCGACCACATCGCATTGAACGGCGAAAAAGGGTTCCGATCGCTCAGAAACATGCTCGCACTCCTTTGACTTAATTTGATTGAGGGTTTGGCCTCCATAGAAGGAGCGGAATTCCTGTTTGTTCTCTTCCTTTATGAGCTGACGTTCCCATTGATCAAAGAGTGAGTTGTAGAACTCGTCGGCATCCATCTGGACGCTAATATCAATTGGCATAAGGTCTGAGTTCTTGACGCAGGCTGCGAAGCTCCGTGGATCAGCCGATCGCCGGAAAGAGTGCTGCATGTTTGTGAAGAGCCTCTGTGTTTCGAGGAGAAGTTTTTGGGAGCCATTGCTCTCTTGAAGCTCTAGTCCAAGCATGAACTTGCGAAAGTTCAAGTTCATGAAGAGCTGAGTGAGAAGCGAATTCGCGTAGCAAATTGCGCGGGGGTTGTACAGACCTACATAACCCGTGCTGGAGCGTACTTCCATGGAACGATCGACGGACAATGTCGCTAGTGCCGTCTCACACTCCTCCAGCTCTACTTCTCCTACAAGGCGAAGGAGATCGTTGTATGTGCTGCTGTCATCGACTAGGGCCAACATCAAGTCGTAAATCTCGCGCCTCGAATGTGATTGTAGTATGGGAATATTCACATTACTGGCCCTAATAGCCGGTAAACTATTCCTCATCAGTACGTCTTCATACTTGGAGCGCGTTGATGATGTGACGTACCTTTTTGTGAAGATGTACTTCTTGAATATCTGCTCCATCACATTCCCAGCGTTGACCGGTTGTTTGAAGGATTTCAGTGACAATATGCAGCAGAGCAGCAACTTCGTAAGACCAAATACGACGTAGTCAGTATCTTGACGACCCATGACCTCTTTATGCTCGTAGACCAGTAGCAAATCGCTCCACTGAGCTAGCCATGCGCGTAGTAAATTCTCATCACGCTTATATTCGTCCTGGGCACGGAAGACATGGTCGGCAATGCCATACAATTGTTGGGATTGTGTAGAGTGGCGAACGGAATGTGGAATAATGTCGGATATAGTGGTCCAGAATTGAACAGCGACTTCGCCCTTGGCCAGCGGACAAGTGGAGGGAAGATCTCCTCCACATACGGACGCAATTTTCTTCGCGACATGCTCTCGGACAAATTGTCGGGTATCCTCTAGAAGAAGAATTCCGTGCAAGCGTGATGTCTCTGGATGTTCGACAAAAGCTTCCCATACAGCTCGAGAATGTAGCGATGCCTCGATGATAGCCCCATAGCAGTCTTGAATCACAGTGGCATCTTCATTTGTTTCGAGCGCCATCGATAAGATAGATACAAGGCGATCCGCTAGCCGAGCTGGATCGGAAAAGTACCCGGCTGAGATATCAGGAGATGGTCGTTCTACTTTGTGTGAGCTTTTGACTGCAGCAGAGGGGCTGTGAGCGGAGCAGTTACCTCTGAGGAAGTCCAATAGTACAGTTACGATTACTGCCGCTAGCTGTAATTCTTGAAGACTTGAAATGGTAGCGCCGATAATTTTTTCATTGAGTAGTGCTTCGTTCAAGTTTTGTACAGCCTTGCCCAGGAATTTTTCATCCATGCTCGACTTCTAGCTTGTCAGTCTAATGTTTCATATTGCAAAATTGGTGTCCACTTACATTCCTAATCTGCTCACGCAGCTTAGCTTGGAGAGCCAGAGCTGCATATCTCGCCTGGAAAAACTTCCCTGGTGGGAAAAGACCTTCTGAAGAGGCAGCATCGGTCATGACGCTATCTGGTATGTTGTTGCGAGCCGGGAAGAAGCTAAGGTAGTCAAAAAGCTTACACAAGTCAGCAGGGAGACCCCAGATTCCAGTAAAAACATACCAATTGGCTGATAGTGTCATTAGAGTCCATCAGTGAGAATAACTCGTCAAAGTATTTGGTTACAGTTGACTCAAACACTGAAGATCCGGCAGCCGAACCCGACAATGGGCGAGTGATTTTCGCCTCGGGTGCTTTCTGAAGTAGAAGCTGGCCTCCAAAGTCGACGTCACTGAGCTTTTCTTCTGCTTGGGCAGCTACATCAACGCGATGGCCTTTGGCAAAAAGGTTGAGCTTGGTGTAGCCCGAGACGTAACACAGCCTGCGGTACAAATCATCCACAGTGTGATCTGGGCCCATTGATACTGCCTGCCGGTCGCCATTAGCGCACTGGAATCGGATTGTGATAGCGTCCCCGTAGGGTATATCCATCTCGTCGATTTTGGAGTCCGCTCTCTTGGCGCGGTTGAATTCTGGTTTCTGCCGTAGTCGCTCAAGCAGCAACTTTTGGAATAGAATGATTCTGCGACAACGCCCTTCCTTTTCGTGTCGTATCGTATCAGAGACGGTTGGAATTGTGTTCTCAGAATATGACTCGCGTACAGTCTTGCATGCGTCCCGTATCTCATGCATACATTTTTCCACAAGTGCGACATGAGCAGCCTCTACATCTGCTAGTGTGACACCCTCGGCTTCGTTGATATGGACATAACGACTAGCGAGAAGACGTGCAGCCCGATCTTCAACAGAGCCTTCGGGTGAGTAAAGGACCATGGACCACAGCAGGTCAGCGCCAGGAATCTGCAACACTGTCTTGACTCCATCATCAGTGGCCACAAGCTCTCGAACGGTAGGGAAGTTGTAGTTGGCGACAAATTCGAACATTCCGGGGGTATAGAAGCATGCTTCCATCTTCGATAGATAGGAAGAGACGAGTTGCTTGCAATACTCATTATCTGGGATGAGCTTGATCGTCTGGAATAGCTGTGCCCATGCCCAGTCTCTTGCGTTATTAGAAATTGCATGCGAGCCGACAGTGTGGTCCCAGAGAGTTGGGAAGAGCTCAGCAGGCATGGCAGACCCGGCACGACATATCATGAGTGCAAGAAGCTCCAGTCTATAACGAAGAGCTAAAGGCTGGTATGCGCTTGGTTCCGCGTTCTTTTCCATTTCAACCAACCACGGTATCTCCTCCAATATCTTGCTTGTTACGTCTTGGTTTTGTTGAAAGAAGAAGCCATCGCCTGTACGAAGTGATGATGCAAGTGTGTAGATGACCTTCACACTGCCAGTCGCCCTTTCAGAGTGATTGCTAATGTGATCTGCACACTCACGATAAATGGCAAGCCGCTCGTCGAGGGGAACATGAGGAGCTAAACCTCGGAGGTGTTCTATAGCCTCGTTGTGTAGATCTAGTAGCTCTTTGTCCGTCTCTTTCTGGGACGCTGTATCGCAGATGACGCGAACGCAAACGTTCCAAGGCTTTGCCCTTCGGTCCCTCGTGGCATAGTCCTCGACAGTTGCCCTCTCTACAACTTTTACGCTCAACTCATGGAGAAATCGTAACATGTTGATAGTGTAACGGCTAATGGGGAGTTCGTAGAGTTTTATGCAGAGGTACAAATGGTCCGTGACCTTCATTAGGTGTAGAATGGC
The DNA here is from genome assembly GCF_000527765.1 of Bipolaris victoriae FI3. NCBI lineage: Eukaryota > Fungi > Ascomycota > Dothideomycetes > Pleosporales > Pleosporaceae > Bipolaris > Bipolaris victoriae. The sequence continues at coordinate 50,101 of NW_014575274.1, forward strand.
TCGCATCATGGTCAGTGTTGCTGAGACGACTCGTGGGTCAGGGTTCGTTGCAATCGTCTTCCAGATGGAGTCCGCTTGGCTATCCGTCCAGCGATGGTTCACCACAAGAAACCCGATGATATTACCACTCCGTTGAAGAATTTGTGGGTGGGAGTCGACGCTGATGATGTATTCGACGACTTTTCCGTCGATAAGGAAGTCTGATAGGTAGTTCATGACTGGATGATTAGGTACCGTATCGTTATCACTGTATTGCTTGAAAATTTCAACCAGCCCCGAATCCATCATGCCGATGCTCATCACGCGCAAGTCCATCTTGCCTTTCATGAGATACTTGCGAAGAATCTTGAATTTCCATGCATTGGCAACGAGGGCAGCCAAAGACCCATGATCTTGGCAATACTCGTCTTGCTGCTCTGTGCGAGGGTTAATCTCGGTAGGCGATGAGGTAGTTGGTGAATCGGGGTCCCTGAAGTCTAAGAATCTAGCAACTAGATCTGCTTCTATGTCTTTATCCCAGAGGCAAAGTTCGAATAGTAAGGCATGAAAATGTTGAACTAGGTCCCGTGCAATGTTGGCTTCGGCAGTTCTGTTCAAGTTGAACAAGTCGTCCATGTACTTTTCCAGAAATAGCAGAGTGGAGCGACTAAACTCGGTCCGGTCGTGCGCGCTGCTCGGGATAGCACTGCAGAAAATTGATGAGCCCAGTGCGACCAACACAGGCGAGGTGAAGACGGCAATGTGATTCTGCGTGCCTATGGGCACCTGAAGGATTGCATCGTTGGCTAGCCGAAGGAGGTTCTGGGCCCCGTTGGCTGCCATAAAGTCCTGCTGTAATCGCAAGACCATCTTGCGAATGTCTACTGAATACTCTTTGCTGACCATGTGGTATGCTGGAGCTTTATCCGATCGAAGAATAGTATGCAAATGTCGAAGGTGCTTCTGGCTGATCAAAGGCAAAGGATATATATCGTCGGGCCGCGGCTGGGAGATTAGGAGGGCATCTACGAGTAGGAGAAAAGAAGAAGTTCTGACATAGGCGCTCAAGAAGCTGTAAAACGCGTCGCCTACCCGGTGGTCATGGTCATGGTCATGGCGTGTGAACGAGACTCTGCGAGAGAGGACTTTGTGCACCAAAAGACCAAAGTCGTCCCAAAATGCTGCTTTGCTCACAAAAAAGCCTTGCATGTCGTCCACCGAGGGGTCGGGGAGGTTGACGAGCCATTGCGAAAGGCCCAGAAAGAAGTCGGCATCAATATCATTATCGACTGGTGATTGTTAGCACGAAGGGCTCACCAAACGTAGACCTGGCAAAGAACGCACTGTCTTGCACATGCTGAGCCAGATCACGGACTACACTGGTGTAGCTACCAACATGAGAGTAAGGAAAGCGGCGGAAGTAGTCCTCAGGGTCCATGTGTACGGCAAGGCCGACTGCCTCATCGTTGTCGCCTTCGTCCTCGTCGTTGACAACCATGATAGGAGGGCTGGTAGCCTCGTCATCGGAGCTAGGGATGAGTATAGGCGAGTGGACCGGGGCAGGCGAAGGACTGGCAGCGACGTCACCTGTATGGCTGTGGTTGTGGTCGTCTCCAGCGCGTACCGGGGAAGAAGGCGGGTGGGAGCGTATGGTCATCTCTACGTGGTTGTCCAGGGTATGGGCCTCTGTGGACATGGCACATAGACTGTTGCTCCCGTGCAGGCGGGGGCGTTTGCGGGTGAAGCTCGCGTCGGCGTCTTCAATGGGATCACGGCGCGAGGCGGGGGCGATTGTTGCTGGCTCGTCGGCAGCGGCAGCAACAGCGACAGACTGCACTAGGTCATTGTCCTGCGCGGTCATGACGGTGAAGGAAGATAAGTGCGACTGGTGGCGACAGAAGAACTAAGCGTGGCCAGGCAGAGAGAGCAAGCAGGAGCTCCTCTGATGCAGGCAGCAACAGCAGCAGCAGCAGCAGTAGCAGTCTGGCCAGCCTTGCTAGCCCGAGTCCTCGCGCGCAGCCAAAGGAAATGCAGCGCGACTATGGTCATGGGCCGCAGCAGCAACCTTTGGGCGAAATGGGCGGTGGAATTGTGGGGGTGAATTCACAGCAGGCAGAGGCAAAGGCGATATGTGTATCTTGTCCAATTCGGTCCCTCAGGAAGATGCAATGCAGCTCAGCCAAACAGCCCCACCATCGTCATTGGCTCCCGCACTTGGCGTGAACCCACCACTAGCCAGAGACCAGGATAGCCCATGCCCGCCCAACATGGACAAATCCTCCTTCTTGTTCTAATGCAGGCACGCCCGCAAATCCACCAGGGCCCTTCACTCAGACGACCCCGATTGCTGGTCGCTGTCGGACGCACTTCGGGCCCTTCAAGCCGTGACATCGTCCCTTGTTTTCGACTCGGTCACTGCCCACCTCTCCTTGGACGCTGCGAGAAAATAACAGGAAAAAAAATCATCCCCCATCTCCAGTCATGGCGCCCGTTGCAAAACAAAACACCAAGCCCGTCTTCAAAACGGCGTCGCCTTTTACAGAGACTCAATGGTTTGGGCATCCCCGACTGACTGACTGACGAGCATTGCTGAGCGGGCGCAGGCCAGAGCTATCGCACGACGATGAACTGGTCGTCCTAGAAATGCTGTCCAAGTAGGTACGCAATGTGCTGCAGGCAAACCACTTGAGTGCCAGCCTGCACAATTTTCCCCCCCTGCGCTGTCACTGACGAACCACCACCAGCCTCATCGCGCCGCTAGGCGACTACCGTAGAACCCACATGCACCCATCCAAAGGCAAGAAGCGAAAGCGCGCCACCACCAAACCGGATCAAGATGACTCCACCACCGAGACCCCACCGCCTCCACCACCCATAGGCAACCACCTACTCATTGGCCTCAACAGCGTCACCCGTCACCTCGAGGCCCTGGCAGCAAAGACGGCGCCCTCGACGACACTCGTCGCTTCTGCCGAACAGCATGTCCCTGGCGACGACTTGCGGCCTCTGAGCATGGTTATACTCACCCACCCAAAACCATCTCTCTCACCAGCTCATGCCCATCTCCCTACCTTGGTTCATCTAAGCGCCCTCTCATCACCCTCTGCTATGCCAGATGCCCCACTGACAGCAACCCGCCTAGTCCCTCTGCCCACATCGGCAGAAAGCCGACTTGCCTCCAGCCTGCATATCCCCCGCGTTGGTGCCCTGGCTGTATATGCAGACGCACCTGGAGCCAGGATGCTGGAGGATTATGTTCGCGAGCACATTGGCGTGACGGAATGCAAGTGGGTCCCAGAGGCCTTGAGTGCAGAGTGGCGGGGGATGAAAGTGAGCCAGGAAGTACCACGCGCAAAGTAACAAAGAGACAGGATCCATCAATCATAGCATCAAAGAGACGGAATGAGTAGCCATGCAAACGAGTCCATCTCAAATTCGGTACATCGACATATACTTTTGATACCGCCGCAAGACAACGCCCTGCGATGCAAGTAGAATACAATCATAGAATCGACCAGAGAAGAAACTGCACTCAGCCCAAGAAGTCTTGAACAGCACCACCAACGTTTTCCAGGTCCAGCAAGAACGTGTCGTGACCAAACAAGCTCTTTTCCTCGCCCAGCTCAATATGTCTCACATTCTTGTTGCCCGCACGTCTCAGCGTAGTTGCAATCTCCTTTTGTTGCCACGCAGGGAATAGAATGTCACTCGCAACACCCAGCACCAGAACTGGCGTATTCGCCAGCGGCTTGAGACCCGCCACGAGATCTGCCGGAGGCTCGTTGCCGTCCGTCTGCGTCAGTGACTCCGGCTCGACTGGTTGCTCCTTCTCTTCGTACGGCTCATCGGGCAATGTCAAGCTGCAGGCATCGCTATTGGCATCGCCGCCCAAACCTTGTCCATCCAGGTACGCTTGTATCTTTCCGCTGTTCGCCTTGCGCACTTCGTTGATGCGGTTTCGATGTTCTTGGCCGAGATCAAAGAGGTCCATGGCTTTGGAGACGTAGAGCAAGCTGTTGGGGTCATATTCCAGGCACCATTTTTCTCCCGCGTGGTCGAGATACGTTTCGATTAAAAAGTCTGGGCATAATGCTGGGGGCCGTGAAGGGTCGGCGCGCCGTCGGCCAAACCGCTGTTCCCATTCCGGTCCACTACGATAGGTAACTGTAGCGATTTCTCGAGCAAGCTTCATGCCGCCGTGTGGAGGAATGCCATCGTAGTAGAACCCTCGAGCCCAATTTGGGTCCATCATTAACACTGCCGTAACATTAACTCGTGTTCACAGGGCTAGCAGACTCCATGCACTGACCTTGTCGTTGAGTATGCCTCATGGCGATGCTGTAGGGGTGACTGCGGGCACACCCGCTGATGCTAACCACACGGCCCACCCGTTCGGGGAATAGAGTCCCAGCAGCCAGGCTCTGCATGCCACCCATGCTTGAACCCACACTTGCATACAACTTTTGGATGCCTAGGTTGTCCAGCAGTCGGAACTGCGCGCGCACCATGTCTTCCATGGTGAGAATCGGAAATCGTGTCGCGTAGCGCTCCCCATTGGCAGGGTCAATGGACGAGGGACCAGTCGAGCCGTAGCAACCTCCAATTACATTGGTACAAATGACAAAGTACTTGTCAGTATCCAGTGGCTTTCCTGGCCCAATGAATTTCTCCCACCATCCTGGCTTCGTGTTCGTCTCGGTACTATGGGCATGACTGGATGCTGAAAGACCGGTATGGAGTAAGATTGCATTACTCTTGCTCGAGTTCAGCTGTCCCCAGGTCTCGTATGCAATGTTGAACTCTGGCAGTATACCACCCCAGTCAAGGAGTATCGGCTGTGTGGAGTGGAAGTTGAGCGTGTGACCGGATGTATACGAGGGCTCGGGGCCAGACGACGACCGTTTCCTCGAGAGTGATGCAGAGCGCGACTCGTGGGCATCCAGACAGGGAAAAGAGAGAGCGGGGTTGGACGATTCGACTTCATGAGCAGAGGAGGCCTGTTGGGCTTTGCGCGGATATTGATTATGAATCTTTCGCGCAGGTTGATTCGACTGCCGTCTCGCAAACCTTAGGGACGTGTGGGTTGACCTCGGTGCGAAACATTGTGGGGTAGACGACGCGAATGTCAATGGGCGCGCGCGAGTAAGCAGATTGCGGGGGACGCTCATGGTTGTTGTCTGCTACCCACAGCGCTCGCAGGTCGAGCACAGAGGTAATGCGAGGGTAGAGGCGAAGTACACAAGTTCCATGACGATGCTAGGCTCTGGATTACAAACAGCAACGCGCGAAAGTAATGGAAATGCGACCATGCCGGACCCAATGACGTCGCAAGAAGATGGCGTGCTTCCTCGAGCGACCCCCGTCGTGCCAAGCCTCTTTGGGAACGCGATCGTGCCTTTGCGCGTGCCCTCGGTTTTTTGCCAGATAAAGAAGGGCATCATCTTACTGCGCAATACTCTAGAGCCTCAGTGGCCATCAGTGTTTTTTGTCTCGCCAACCTGATACTCGGCTGGACTTCGCTCTTTGAAACACACGACGTATTCTTAAGTTAGCATCTTCCCTCAATCTCAAAAAGGGTGTGCTCAACCGCCCCGTCACAGATGTTGATGATGCTTTTGCGGCACAAGGCTTGGGGAAAAACAAGTTACCAAGTCCGGTCTACTCTATGAACTGCACATCTCAAGGCCGATCAGCTGGGCCTTGGGCACAATGGCCTTTTGCAATGTCCGGCAAACGGACCTAGTTCAGGTACAAAAATACCTGGCAGGTGGGTCTACAATGGCCAGAACGTAAAATTGTAGGGAAGCACCCGGGCTCGGTTACCTCTTAAGCTCCGACGATGGATAGAGGCTCCATGGAGCCGCTCGCCTGTGACAACCGTGCACCGTCCACGGGCAGACAGGGCACCATACCAGGTGGGCAAAAGGAGGTGCCCGGCTACCTCATGAACATGGTAAATAACAAGACATGGCCACAATGGATACAGTGTGGGATGGGCGGACTCGAGGAGGAATGTCTTGGGGGTACCCGGTACAGGCGGATAGCTCTAAGCGCCGTAGTGCCAATGGGTGGTGTTGCAGCGTGTTTGGAGACGTGCAACATGGAAATAACAGGACAACGCAGCCATGGTGCACTTGGCAGACAGGACAGCGAGGGCAGTGTCAGGCTGCCCCTTGCAAAGGTCGAGCAGAGAATTAATATTGAGGGTTTGTTTTGCGTTCGTCGATCGGGGCTCGGGAACGGGGGCAAAGTGGCGTTCGCAAAGGCCTTGAGAGTCCATGTGGTGCTTTTGAGACGCCGCATGATCCCCTGAGCGTTTGACGACATGCAGACACCAGGCTAATTTTGGGATACACAAGGCATGGCATCCAAGCGGACAGGCAGCGTGCGGCGGAGGAGAATTAAGTGTGCAAACTAGGCTCCTTCGCCCCAAGTGCGCATGCAGGGATTGTGAGCAGAAGCTTGAAATGGGAATGGGCGAGGTCTGAGGTTTCCAGGGCTGAGCCAGTGATGTCTTGGCTGACCGCCGGCGTCACTCAGTCGCGCCTACCCACCCCAAACGTCTGCAAACCTTCTTCCCTTCTCGAACCCTCGTGTGCCCGGATCCCGTCGACTTTTTGAACCCCATATCCCCTCCGCTAATCCACTGCTCCGTGACATTCCCAATCCGCCGCCCACTCCTTCTACCCCGACTGCCGCACTACATAGGGAGCGTCAGACCACACCAGCCCAGGTCTGCTCTGCACCCACCGACTCCGCCATGGATCCCGACTACTTCACGCCGGTGCGAGAAGACCAGGACGCTGCCGGCGTCCCCATCGAGGACTCGGACACAGACATGGCCGCCTCTGCCAGCGCAACAGCCTCATCCTCGCGATCCGCCATGTACACCTCACCCAGCGTCCACGGGCGCAAAGGTCGCATGTCTCGCTCAGGAGCACCCAGACCCATAATCACACCTACCAGTCCGCTTTCCTCGACGATTCCGCACAATCTGCTGCCGTCGGCGCCCGCCTCGCCGCCCACACCCGCGCCAAGTCCTACGCCAACACAGCGGGTGCCGGACTGGAGTACCGCCGCCGAACACGAGGATGGCGACATCAAGAGCATACGGGCACAGTTTGGCGACATGAACCGGGCAGAGCGCATGCGGCTGCTCGGTGAGCTACTCAACCTGTGCGACAGCCAAGAGTTGAGCTTTGTTGCCGAGTTTGTCAGTCCCAGACTAAAGAAGGACCCGTTCATGGTTCTGCCTACTGAACTCTGTTTGAGAGTGCGTTCTGATTTGTACCGTTACGTTGGTATCTATGGCTAACCTCACTTAGATACTCGAATGTGTAGATGACCCTACCACTCTAGCTCGGGCATCGCAAGTATCCAAGAAATGGCGTGAGCTCGTCAATGACGACAGTGCTTGGCGGTTGCTCTGCCAAAAGTTCTCCTTCAGAGCGCTACCAAAACAGGACAAGATGGAAGAAGACGAGCCAAATGACCAAATGGAAGATGCAGAGTCGAAGCCGTGGTGGCACGATGATGAGCGCACGGCCAGGCTGGATGATGCATCATCAGCACGCGACCACCTTGAAGTCGGACCCTCGAATAGTAGTCCCGAAGGACTGCGAACGCAAAGCCTCGACCGTGCAGCTAAGAGGAAACCATCTCAACGAAAGCAGCAGGCCACCACATATCGATCACATTTCAAGCAGCGATACATGGTGGAAACTGCGTGGCGCAATGGCGGAGTTTGTGACGCGCGACAGATCACCCCGGACCAGGGCGTGGTGACCAGCTTACATCTGACTAACAAGTACATTGTCGTTGCGCTTGACAATGCCAAGATACACGTATTCGATACCGTTGGCGACCACCAAAAGACGCTCCAAGGACACGTCATGGGCGTGTGGGCAATGGTGCCGTGGGGTGATCTCCTGGTCAGTGGAGGATGCGACCGCGATGTGCGCGTCTGGAATCTTGCAACTGGGTACGGTCTCTGCGCTTCAACTAATACCAGTCACTAACCCGCATACACAGTTTCCCACAATTCACCCTCCGTGGTCACACGTCAACAGTGCGATGTCTGAAGATGTCCGATGCCAACACGGCCATTTCCGGATCCAGGGACACCACACTGCGCATCTGGGACCTGAAGAAGGGACTGTGCAAGCACGTACTTATTGGCCACCAAGCCAGCGTCCGGTGTCTCGAGATACACGGTGACATTGTTGTGTCCGGGAGCTATGACACTACAGCTAAGATTTGGAGCATATCAGAGGGCAAGTGCCTCCGCACGTTGACCGGACATTTTAGCCAGATTTATGCCATTGCCTTTGACGGCAAGAAGATTGCAACAGGAAGTCTGGACACCAGCGTCCGGATATGGGATCCCAATGATGGGTAAGTCCGATTCTGTGTCACGATATGATTGGAGACTAATATTCCCGTGCAGTAAATGTCTTGCTGTACTACAGGGCCATACCTCGCTTGTTGGACAGCTTCAAATGCGTGATGATATCCTTGTGACTGGTGGATCAGACGGATCGGTCCGTGTGTGGAGCCTTGCAACCTACCAGGCTATTCACCGATTAGCCGCGCACGACAACAGCGTCACAAGTCTGCAGTTTGACAATACGAGAATTGTCAGTGGTGGTAGCGATGGCCGTGTCAAGGTCTGGGATCTCAAGACCGGGGTTCCTGTGCGAGAGTTGAGCAGTCCTGCAGAGGCTGTCTGGAGGGTGGTATTTGAGGAAGAGAAGGCTGTCATTATGGCTAGTCGGGGCGGTCGAACCATCATGGAGGTGAGCTAGCCGAAAACATTGGACATGACTTTATGATACTAACAAGGCTGACTAGGTATGGGACTTTTCACCACCCGCCGAAGAAGATTACGACTCGCGATCATCTACCCCAGCGAGTATGCCTGATCGTCTCGAAGTCGACTATAACCGCCCACGGTCTGCCATTCTCCCTGCAACCTCGCCGTTGGTACAAGACACAAGCGCCGGTGACGTGACTATGGACGATGTAACAGATCCGTAATCGGTATGGAAGAAACGGTGAAGCATCATCGGAGCAGTAAAAAAACACTTTAGTCCTACACTACAGCGTCACTCACGCCGCCGCCGCAAACAGGAACAACAAACAAAGGGCATGTACGAGCGAAGCATCCAGCTCTCTTCGGAGAGACGTGCAAATGGCTCAGAGCTGGGATTTGCATTTGCAGGCGGTCCTTGACTCGAGAATCAAGCCCACCTCTTGGCGGCATCATACTCAGAATACCTGAGCACACAGACACACAGACACAATTATATACCCCCCTTCTCATGTGGTGGTGGTTATGATTACGATGACGAGCACACACACACACACACATAAAGAGAAAAAAATGGCGCCTGTTTGTTGTTCAACCACAAAAAAAATGTACATGAAGCGGTTCCTTCCCCCAAACCTCCATGTCCACACATATTTCAACCGAAAGTGTTGTTTTCTAACGTTCCACCTTTATTTACCTTTCTTACTATTTTTCAACTTTTTTTTTCTCATTATTTTGTTCAGATACCATGAAGATAACTCAATAGGCTCGATCCCCTCCCGGATCGATTTTATTTTTTTCGCTTTTTGTCGAATTCTCTAATTTTTTGGCTTTTGCATCTGTAAGGGCGTTTTTTTCATTTGTGTTGCAAAATCAAACTTGGCAAGCAAGTTTCCTTCTCTATATTTTACATCTATAGCCATAAGTTTACTTATAGCAAACCCCCTCATCTTTCTTTCTTTTTGTCGCTGTTGGGGTGGCAATTAAATGGGATGTTAGTTGCGGAGGTTATTTTTTGCAACAGTTATGAACGAGGTGGGTGGGGAGTTTTGGTCTTTTATTTTTCATTACTAATTTACAAGGAGAGAAAAAAATTCAACTATGGAAATATGTATGGATTGCATTCGTGTATGTAAAGGTGTGCGCACGAAGGGGGAGGGAAGGGCGTAGCCGGAATGAAATGTTTGCTTTTTTTTACAACATCGTTATTTCGTGTGTTCATGTGGCTAGGTCTATGGAATAAAGGGGGGTGGGAGGTGGAGTCAGGGCTATCAGGAGTTGTGAGGGTTGAAATTAGATTAATGTTACCTTGTTAATTATTACAAAGCCGTTATTACCAGGGATGTGTGGTGTTGGTCGCCAAATGCAAAATGTTATGATTTGAGTTTTTTCGTGTCAAGCGATTGGGGGCTGGGCGCCAGGCTTGGGGGATTAGAGTTGGCAAGGGAGTTAATTTATCGCATGTTACCTTATTAAATCTGGGCTCTTTATTCTAAGTCCGGGAGGGTTTGTTTGGGACGTGGGGGGGGGGGAATTAACGTGTCATACTTTATGTTTGGTCACATGGCGGTGTGGATAGAGGACTGATGTCGGGTGACAGGGTGTGCATGGATCAAGGGTTTGTGTGTTGTGCAAATGACTTTGTTGGTATTAAGTTAGGTATTAGAATAAAAATAATCAATATTTACACAAATGAGAATATAGCTTAGTTGATTTTGTTGATTTGGTGTACAACCATCTTTGAACAACGGGTATACTGAAAACACAGCTTGTAAGATGTTTACAAATTGAAATGTCAGGTGGGCGGCTACGAGCATACCCATGTGCACAGCGCTTCGTCGTTGACGCTGTCATTTTCAACCACTGGTTATTCTCATGTCTGGCTTGTTTCGGTTTGATGACCTGTCCACCACCAGTTTGCGGACCTCCAGACTTTCTGATACAATATTCTCGTGATGAATGAAACGTACATTTCGGTTACTCTTCTTGGTATCCATAGACGCTTTTGGCCACCATGCTGCATTTCTCGAGTGTCTCTATTCCGTTTTCGTCCTTCCCCTTTTCTTGACAAGGAAATAAGAAACATGAGTGCATATGCCTCGAAGGTGCCGACGATTCGTATGCGACAGTGACAAGAGGTGCTGTGATTAAGTGTCCAATGCCGTATCTCAGATTTGTCCACAGGCAAGGGACTGTAGCATACAAACCACTCCGACAAGCCAACAACCTCTAACACCCTCTTAACAACTGAAGGACTTTCATTACCAAGGCATAGCCTCTGCGCCATATTCCATCCTCGCATCCGTTCTTTTCCTCCTCATCTCCCGCAACTCCTCTTCCTCCTCCTCATCCTCATAACCCCTGCCCACCCCCCACCTCTTTTTTACCTTCCCAACTGCATACCGACCCACTCCCCATACTGTTGCAGCAAAAATTGTGCCCGCAATCCCCGTAGGCGCAAGCACAAACCCCGCACCACTAACAAACGTGCCAAAAGCCCCTGCGCCCACCGTTGCCACTAGAGACCCAATCGCAACGTACTTGGCATATCGGACTATTCGCCAGAAAACAAAAATTATGCTTGATCGTAGGACCCGTAGGAGTGCGCGTGTGCGCCGCGAAGAAACGACGTTGGGGGCGGTTTTGGGGTCGTATAGGTATCGTAGATTACGCCGGGTTGATGCGAGCGCAGAGATGGAGCGCGCATCTATCTCTTTGTCTGGATCAGAGGCTATGGATGACATGGTGGTGGTTTGTTTAAGGATAGCAATTGTAATAGAGAGGATGTTTGCGAAGAGATGTTTGCGCGGGTTGTTAGTGACGTCATTGGGCGCTATGGATGATGGAGTTCGCCGAATAACGCTACTAAATCAGTATTATTACTTCCAATGACACTGTCAAAAATTTGAAGGGCATAGAGAGAAATTCAGATTCTTAATCTGATTATGCGAGGACTACACTAGTTCATACAGTAACATATCCCCTATGTGGCAAGAGCTTAACCATACGTTCAACCCTTGTCCTTTCCAAACCAGCTTCTAATCCAAAGTATCTCTGACTACCAAGCGAAAATTCCACGTTGGCCTCAACCCTATCCAACATGCCTAGTGCGTATTCTTTGAGCACTCGATCTTGCTCGGTATCTTGAAATGTCGGGAGATGATTGTAGTCATCGATAAGGGAAAGAAAGAGATTGCGATACATCTTTCCCATGACATCCATTGTATCTTGCACACCTCTTCCTCTTTCACGCAGTACAACATCGACAAGATTACAAGCGACGCTTTTCTGGCCACTGACCTGCTCAACATTGTAACTATAAATGTCGTTGGCAATCCCGATAAGGTCAGTGGTAGTGATTGTCATCCTCTGAATGACTTCGTGGTTGATCATATCATCTGAAAGATGAAATCGGATGCAAACAAAGTCCATTGAAGGCACCATCCCAAGATTACGTCGACGGATATCGAAATGCTCGGTACGACTGCGCAGACGGCCTGTCTCACGATCTTGTGTTTCTTCCACAACCGAATCAAGATAGCATATAAAATGGCGCACGAACAGATCCTTCGTGGTGGAAGGAGGCTCGAGTATTTCTAGGACATTGTTCCACCATCTAATCGAATGTTAGTAGATCAAAGTAATGATCGTTGCGTAGACTCACGATCTACACATGTTCTCCAGAACTCCATCATCCGATGATGTATAGGTAGGATCTACTAGGATGCGCTTCAAGTTCGCAACCTGACTTTCATTCTCGAGCAGTGATTGGTTATCAGTGAAATCGTCAATAATCCAGAAGAAGTGCATCAGATCTGAGACAAGCCTGAAATGATCTGCATCAGAGCGTCTGTAAGCCCAAGCAGTCAGTGTCATGATCCCGTATCTGGCGAAATTTTCCATATTCTTCTCAGACATGCTCTTGAAGCTTCTGATCAAATCGAGAGATTCAATCTCCATTCTTTTCTCAAGAGGATGGGCAACAGATGTGCATGGCCATTCTTGGTCTGTCCCTCTCAACAATGACAGTGGAAGTAAATCAGGGAGTTTGAGAAGGACTGATTCATGAAAGGGGCATCCCTGGGGGCAACAGATTCCAGATGGAAGTGACATTATTGATAGAAGAGCTTAAGTAATAAGATGAGAACATCCACACTATATGATCGCAAAGTGATATAAGTCACAGAGATCGGACTTTATACATATAGCAGATGAACACTCATATTAATTTGCTAATTCTCTAAGGAAGTGCAGTGCTTATTCTACAGACTTGGAAGCAAAGAATCCATCCTTCGGGGACTTTAGATTTGGATTGATTGATCAATGGGCGCCTGCAACAGGACTGTTTTGTCTATCACGTGATCTTATCGATCAGAATTGCCAAAACATTACAGCACAAAGGTTACACACTGACGTGATCCAATATACGGATGAACCCAGCGAGCTTAAGATTTTATATCTTGATTGGAAATCCTCTAGCTAACTGCGATTTTGAGTTAATTCAATGAAGCAATTCAACCAAGAAGCGGTCATACGACTTGGCAGATGAACTGTTCCCCAGTCTGATACTGTGAGTAGCTAGAAAGGACAGTTGAGAACTGCAGGAAAACAAAAAGGGAACTGCGCGAGCATTCGAGTCAACAACAACCCATGGTATAGTGTCGTACTAAGCTTCCAGCAAACAACTGCAGTATTGTCGGCACTTGCAATGATGATTTTGATAGAAATGATTAAATAGAAGATCCAGGAAAGAACAGAAAACGAAATGCTCTATCCTTACAGAAACTTGTAGTCTCTTGGGGAACTGAAATCGCTGGACAAAAAGTGCCCCTACCACAACAGCGCGACTCCTTAATAACGCCCACACCACACACTACTTAGCTATTGTAGTTAAGTCAATAAATCATTATACAAGTAGGAAAACTTCTCATACTTTACGGGTTTTACAACACTGTTTATGGTGACATTCGCCGTGATTTGGGCTGATGTTTGGCGTGCCTTTTATCCGGCTATTTAGGTTCCAAGAGGTAGTACCACTTGAAAGGATTCTTGAGCTATGCCTATTTCTATTCTGTATGCTACCTTCCTTATTCTGACTAATCAAACCAAGAATATTGGAGAACAGGAATCGTGTCATGTCCAGCGACCGTCATGCTTACTCTCTCCAACAGCGACAATGACACTTCTCTCTGTGTTTGCTGAGTTGAACTCTAGCTTGCCTCCCATTCCACTGGGAGGCATCGCAATTGTGCTTCTAGTGTCGTTGATTCTCAAGCTTCGCAATGTGGGAGCCCGTGACAAAGATATGCCACCAGGCCCACATATGACGCTTATTCTGGGGAACGCTCTGGATTTCCCGACTAGTTTTCCTCACATTAAGTATGTATTGATCTTTGCCAAGAGGGTTTTCGAGCTCACAGTCTTAGGTTTCTGGAATGGACACGACAGTATGGCGATATCTTTTCACTTAAGATATTTAATCGTACTATAATCGTCATCTCTTCACCAATAGCTGTGAAACATGTACTCGAAACCAATGGCGCTCGTACTGGAAATCGACCCCAATCCAAGATCGCCCACCGTGTAACAAGGGGCCAGAATATGTTCCTAGAAAACATGGAAAACCCAGTTTGGAAGCGTGGCAGTCAACTTGTACGCAACTTTCTTACCAGGGACAGCCTTGAGAAAGATTTGAAAACTCAAGAAGACGAAATCTCGCAATGCATGTACGATATGTTAGAAGATCCAAAGAACTTCTACCGCCACGTTTACCGCACAACAGCATCGGTTATACTTACGAACGTCTATGGCGTACGTGTAGCCAAATATGAAGGCTCGGCTGCAGAGAAATACTTCCTGGGAATTAAACTTCTTAGCGAATCCCTGGACCCTGGCGCACACCCTCCAATCGATCTTTTCTGGCCACTTCAATACGTACCTAAGCGATGGGCATATTGGAAACGGCTCGCGGACAAAGCGCGTGCCGTTAGGGATGAGCTATATGGTTCCCTATTTGCGCAATGCGAGCTGGCAGTCGAGAGCAAGAATTCTACAGGATGTTACATGGAATCACTGGTATCGGATCAGGCCAAATCTGGCATGACTCGAGACGAAATCATTGGCATAGGCGCGGTTTTGATGGACGCTGGAGTGAAAACAACTGCAACTTTTATTCACTCCTTTATCATTGCACTGATCAACTACCCTGAAGTTCAGAGAAAAGCGCGAGAAGAGATAGATACAGTTGTAGGTCCTGACCGCTGGCCAAGGCTGAAAGACTACGAAAATGTCCCATATATTCGCGCCATCGTCGACGAAGTCATCCGATACAAACCGTCAGCCCCAGTTGCTATTCCCCATGTTAGTACCGCAGAAGTGTTTTACAAAGGTTATCGTATCCCCAAAGATTCCACAATATTCCTGAATGTGCATGGTATCTCCCATGACCCAGATTTCTTCGACCACCCAGAGGAATTCAGACCTGAAAGATTCCTTGAGACGGAGTTTGGCACGAAACCGGGCGTCGACACGACAGGGTTTCGGAACAACTTTACATTCGGAGCTGGTCGCCGAGCATGCCCAGGAGAGGCACTGGCACGCCAAAACATGGCACTGACCATAATGAGCTTCCTTTGGGCATTTGAATTCGAGAAGGATGATTCAGGGACCGGTGGGTATGATCTCGATTCATATGAAAGAGTAAGTGACATGAGATCCAATCGAATGGTATACAATGCTGACGCTTATTGACAACTAAAGCCGGGAATCGAGCTGGCACCGAAGGAATTTACCTGTGATGTGCTCCCCCGATCAGTGGCGAAGGCAGAAATGATTAGAAGTAGGATGGCAAATGCATACGGGGATACCCAAGAGTAGGCAGGGGTAAGGTTAGGGCCAGGCCGAGTGTAGGTAGTAGTGGGATGGAGGTACTCTATGCTTACATATAGAGAGTATCGGACCACGAGTCTTGCCGTGGAAGAGGCGAGCTGGATGTTGCTAAATGCGGGAAGCTTCTTCGGCATCAACTCCCCAAAGTTCCTTCACTGAATTGTCATGATATATTTTCATCCTAACATTTCACATCTTGGGTATCATACATCCATCCCATAATCTTCCCTTCACTCTCCCCGACCAATCTTCTCCAGCGTTTTTCTCGTCCCCTCCACAATAGCCCCATGCTCCACAGCATGAATTCTCTCTTCCAACGCCTCCAAACTCTCCCCTTCCTTCAGCTCCACTTCTTTTGTTAACACTGGCTCGCCAGCGTCCACCTCGGCAATTACCTCGTGAATCATAACGCCTGTTCTCTTCAGCCCCTCCTCTTTTCCAGCTTTCCACGCCCGCTCGATAGCGCCCGCTCCGGCAAACTCGCCGGGCAGTGCAGGGTGCAGGTTTATGATTTTGATGTTGGCGGCGGCGATGGGGGTGAGGAAAGACGGAGTGACAATGTGCATCCAACCCGCGCATACAATGAGGTCGGGGCGCGGTTTCGAGTCGAGAATGATTTTCGCAAGGTCGGCGTCGTATTGTTCGCGGGCCGTGTCAATAGCGTCTGGGTGCTTCTTCTTGTATGGAACGAGGTTGTGGTATGTTGTTGGTATTGAGGCTTTGGCGGCACGTTCGAGGCCGTATGCTGCTTTACGGCTGCGAATGCATGTTAGCCAGGCTTGACTTTGCAAACACACAAGCCATCCTACTTTGATATGACGTGTGTTATGCGAGTGTTTGGCAGTGCTCCAGATGCGCATGCGTCGATGAGGGCTTGCAGGTTGGAGCCATTGCCTGAGATGAGGACGGTAAGGTTGAATTGTCGGTCTGGCATTGTGGAGGTGGGATTATGTGACCCTTGAATAGCGGTGTTATTCGTATATCTTCTAAGTTGTGATGCTGGTCGTGTGAATGTTTAGTCTCCCAAAATTTGGGCGTGGGGTACTAGGTTGCCCCGCGCGGAGATTAGCCTGCAATCGCCGGACGTATGGTCTGCCGTATTTGGGAGCACTTGTGAAAGAGCGATATAGAGGGGCATGCTGCCCAAGTCATTAATCACTATTCTAGTCTGAGATTTCCTCAATGGGTTCGAATCATGTCCAAGACACCAGGTACCATAGCTCAACTCCTAGCATCAGATCAACTCTTTACGACCTCATCCTCTTTGAGCTTGCAACAGACGCCTCTTCCATATCCTCCCACTCGTCGTCCTCGTCATCCTCAAGCACAACTGCTCGTTTCCTCTTATCCCTCGCGCCAGCTGGCAAGGCAGATGTGGTATCAGCTGCCAGGTTTTGGCGCTTCTCAAGGCCCTCTAGACGCTCCTCAAATTCCTCCTGCTGACTGTCGACTGCAGACTCTAGCTTCTCAACGCGCTCGGCAGTATCCTCCATCTGATCCAAAGCGTCGGCATTTTGGCTGTAAATACGGTGCTTCAGGGCTAGACGCCAGAAGTAGTATCTTCTATCGTTTTCATTGCTCGATTTCGCTTTGCGTGTAATGCGTGATCGACTGCGGTGGTTCGGAGGAATAGTCGATAACAGATGCAGCTCAACCATTCTGTAGAATTGCCTGCTCACAATCTTTGTTTCCTTTCGGAGTTCTTCGAGATCCGTTCCGTTGCCAAGAATTTGGTCTCGCGGGATAGGCGAGTCTTTCCTCAAGGATTCTGGGGGCAGATTTGAAGCGACCGACAGGTTCTGGAATGCGGGCAAAGTGCGAAGATACGTAATATCGCTGTAGTCCCGCATTGCATCGAACGCCTCACTAGGATCCTCTACGGGAATCTCGTAGATGAAGGGCTTGGATACTAGATCGTGGAAAATAGTGTCGTAAAGCCGGCTTCCAAGCGATTGGCCCTGATATGGAGGGATGACAAGGAATTGCGAGATGCGTTCTCTTGACGGCGTTTGAAGAAGGTCGAGCTTGTCTGTGAAGAGGAAAGTCTCGGGGTCTTGATGTAGACGAGGTGGCGTGTACTTGCCAGTCTCGCCGCTGTTGCTTTCAGCAGGCGATGGCAGCTGTTTTGTAGCCCGCGCAATCTCGAATGTGGGGAAGATCCAAGAGCGGTAGGTTGTGGAGAAGCCGGCGAGCGTGTAGGGCGATAGTGTCTTGTCCTCCAGCGGCGTTACCTCATACAGCAGATATAACGTCCAGCGATCCAGAGTCTCCTCATCGTCCAAGCCATCTGTTGTAGCGCCTTCGATAAACAGTATTGCCAAGATTCTCATGTTTGTCCAGATGCGCCGCGCTTCGGTATCTGTCATGGAGGCTCTCCATATCTCGTACTGCTTTCCGTATAGAGTAAAGGCATTGGCGAGCTCACCAGGAGGCTTCCAGTCGGCCGAAGTCGCGCTCGCAGCATCGCCAATGGAATCTGGGAGGTACTCGCGGAACAGCTCTGGTGATAGGTTCACCTGGTTTAGATCTGGGGAAATCTTCTTGAGGTCAAGTTCTTGGTCAAAGGAGATTTTCAGCTTTGGCTTCAGGTCGTTGGCGCGGAAATCTAGCTCGATGCTGGGGTTCTTGTACCCCGCGATGGTCTCATTCTCCTCGATGAGGGTGTATGTATAGCTGGGATTGAAGGATTCGAGAATGCGCTCAGGGCCGTCCTCGTTGGCTGTGCGGTAAAGATTAAGGTGAAAACATTCGTTTGAGTTGGTAACCCCTAGAGAACGTTAGTACGAGAGTTATGCAAGCTGTCAAGACTACTATTGTCTGAAGCTTTTGCGCGAAGCACGTACATTCATCCAGATCAAGCGCCATGGCGATAAGTGTGTGGTTTTGAGTCACAGAAACAATGGCTCTGCTACACTCGGCAGATACTAAACGACCTCGCGATGTGCTGTTAACAGTATCACCAAGTAAGTGAGAGTGGTTGTGCTAGGCAGTTTGCGCGCAAAGTGGTAGACGACTAGCGCGACGGGAGACGCGTCTAGCTCAGCCCTACGCCATGACGGCCGCCCCTGCGCCTTGCCGACCAGTGTGGAACCCAAGCCCTCAAGAAAGTTGCGGCTACGTCCACGACAACAGACCAACCACACCGCCCACACCAATCCAACCCCCACCACTGACACGGCCGACTACTCGAGGGGCATGGGCAGTGTTGATTGAAGCGCTGAAATTGTTCGCTCTTTTTTTCTTTTGCATAGCAGGCGCATCCTTCTCTTCGCTCCTCCGCTTATAGGGAGACGACACTCCATACATTGTCAAAATGTGGGACGGACTCTTCATGTTGCTCGCGCTGAGCACAGTAATGGGCATTGCGTAAGTAGATATATTGATAGTATCACAGAATGATCATGCTAACGGCTCCAGCTCATTCCTCGCCGGCATCCTCCCCCTCTCCTTTAACTTGTCCACCCGCCAACTGCGCACCATGACACTCCTTGGCACCGGCGTGCTAGTGGGAACATCGCTGATCGTCATCATTCCCGAGGGCATTGAGACCATGTATAGCGCAGGAATGAAAACGCATGCGCATTCGCGTAGTGTGCGCAGTGTGGCCCAGCCTGCCATTCTATCAGCAAGAAGCCTGCAAGGAGACCTACTACACGTGCCCGAATTCCCCGCATGGAAGAGGGCAGACCAGGTAGAAACAAAGAACCTTGGTGGAGCCGTTGAATTGCAGATGAACAAGGCCAAATACGCACGGCAGGCGGAGAAGCCTACCGAGGACCCACATCCGCAAAAGGGAGGAGACGATGATTCGACTGAAGGCCACAAGGAGGGGCATACTCGTGTCCACGCACCCGAGGATGAAGAGAAGCCCCATGGCCATGCTGAGGCTGGCCATGACGACGGATCGAGCCCGCATGCATACATTGGAGTCGCGTTGATCCTCGGCTACATTCTCATGTTCCTGGTCGAACATCTCCCCGAAGCCCTGGCCTCTGGACAACCCGAATACCAGCCCATGCATATCTCTCTTTCCAACCTAGCACGTGGACCGCACAATTCTTCGTCTTTGAGTGTGAACGGAATGGGCATGCAGAGCGCCGCTGTTACACCCTTGGCAACACCTGGGCTTCCCCCACCACCTACCAAGAAGACACCAGCAGCCACCATTGGTCTCGTAGTCCATGCCTGTGCCGATGGAATTGCTTTGGGCGCTTCGTCGACTGCTGAGTCTACATCTCTGTCTCTTGTCATTTTCTTTGCCATTATGCTCCACAAGGCACCTGCTGCATTCGGACTTACATCCGTTCTCCTCAAACAAGGCCTATCCAAGCGCAAGGCACGAACTCACCTCGCCTTCTTCAGCTTAGCAGCCCCTGCTGGTGCTCTGGCTACCTGGACCATTGTCCACATGTTCGGACGCAACCACCTGGGAGGCGATGAGGGATTGACGTGGGCAACGGGCTGGGTACTCTGCTTCTCTGGAGGAACTTTCCTGTAAGCTCGATTCACACTTAGTTTGTATTTCCCTCTTTGCTAACAGTAACGTAACAGATACGTCGCTATGCACTCCATGGCCGATGCAACAGCCTCACAGCACGCCCATGAAGACCCGACTGCAAACGGCTACATGGAAGCTTACTCTGGATCCAACCGCATGTCCAAGACAGACGTCAGCATCGTCATGCTTGGCATGCTACTTCCACTTATTACGCAAATAGGCCATGCTCATTCCCACAGCCATTAGCATCCTGCCTTCTTTTTTCTTAAATTGCATACGCTGGCGTTTCGCATTACAATTGCTCTCTGATGCTGCTACCACAACTTGGTGGTCAGGCAAGCGCGCATAGGTTCACCATGATACCACAATTCTGACGTATTGTTTGTATTACGTTACCTTGTTCCGTATTTTTTTTGTTTTGTTTCCTTTTTTGCCAATCAAGATAGAAGTTTCCAATGTTGTCATCACGTGATCATGTTTCCTGCGCCTTTTCTCCAAACAGCCATAGCTCGCATTGAGTGCCTGTACTTATGTCAAAGCCAATCAAACAACTGGCTCTCTGTAAACATGCCAAGGTAAACAATGCGTATTCTGTAAATAGCAACAAAAACAACAATCAATCTCACAGATGAATTCTTAAAGAGCCGCACAAGCGAACGCAGAGAATATCATAAACGTTGTGATTCCCAAGCTTCAAAGATCCAACAGGAACACAGAAATCCATCTATACGTATATTTGTATTCGTTTCTTTATTCATTGAACCCATATCTCATAACTCGGACTAGCTAACTCAGTCTTCCGTAACCGTAATGAACCCGAAATAGTCCACCATAGACACCGTGCCCTGATGAACTCCGAATCCCCACTTTTTGCGGATATAAACCGATAACTCGAACGAACTAACATGATGAAGGCTCTAGCCTATATGTCTCTATCATGATAAATGGCAGATGTCCATAGGCCAGAACTCTTCGTAGCACAAATCCACATCGCCTTGCAATGCCACACACGGCTCGGCGAGGGGAGCATGCGTCTAGGCTGACGCAACCACCTAAGCTGCGGTGGTAGCGGGAGGGTTCTCGACAACCTTCTCAGGGGTCGCGTTGGTGGTGGTGGCCTCAGTGGTAGGGGCCTCGCCCTCAGCGGGCGCGTCTGGTGCGTCGTCCTCCTTGCCGGGTGAGTCGATCGCGACCTTAACGGCGATCTCACGGCCCTCAATCTCCTTGCCATTCATCTCGGCACACGCCTTTTGTTGGAGCTCCTCTGAGCCGAGGGTAACGAAACCGAAACCACGGCCCTTGCGGGGCTCACCGCGAGCCTGGAGCTTCTTAACCATGAAGCGGGGGATGGGGCGGAGAGCGATCTTGGCCTGGGTAGGTGAGTAGTCCTTGAAGATCTCGAGAAGCTGTAGTTTGGTAAGTATAGGCCCAATCCTAGGTTTCAGAGAACACGTACCCTATCCTCCTTCAGGTCATAAGGCAGGTTGGCAACCATAACCTTGGTCTTGGAGGGAACGCCATCCTCGGGAGGACCACGCTGCTTGCGCTCGCGGGGAGCAGCGGCCTTTTCGGCGCCCTTCTTTGCTGTAAGCGCTTCGTTCGTAGTCTCGGTGAGGGGGGCAACTTGGCCAGGTACATTTGTAGGAGCAGCTTCGGCAGGGGCCGCCTCAGTGGAGGCTTCAGCTGGCTCGGCGCCCTCAGCGTCGGTCTTCTTGACAAACATGATTAGTCTGTGTCCACGAGTATACAGTCATTATTGTCGGTACTTACAGCACGTCCTCCACGTCCAGCACGGCCTCCACGGCCACGACCGCGGCCACGTCCGCGGGTGGAGGTGCGGCGGCGAGCCTCGCCAGTGTTGCCTTCGGCTCCGCTGCCAGCTCCCTCAGCGTGGGCCTCGGGAGTGCGAGCAAGCTGGATGGAGACCTTGCGGTCGAGGATGGCCTTGCCGTTGAGCTCAGCAATAGCACGCTCAGCCTCGGATGGGGTGGAGAGGGCAACAAAGGCGTAGCCGACGGGGCGCGAGGTGCGCGGGTTGGTGGGGATGGTCGTGGACTCGCTGGACAGCGTGTTAGCTTAAGGTAGTGGCGTCATGTGGAGAAGGCGGGCCCACATACACCAAGTAGTCCTTGAAGAAGTCCTTCAACTCCCCCTCGGTGGTCGCATACGCGAGGTTTCCAATGTAAAGTCGCCTGCCCTCGGCGGCGCTCGCACGCACAGCCTCGTCCTCGGCTGCGGTGGGCTGCTGGGCGCCGGTGCTCTCCGTGGTGGTGGTGGTGGGTGCGGGAGCAGTGTTGTCGGTGGTGAGGGAGGTGGTGGCCATCTGGGCGGTGACACTGTCGATAGGTGCGGACATTTTTGCTGAAGTTTTAAGGGTTGACGAACACGAGTAAAGAATCGAACGTGTAGAGTGACTGAGGAAACTTGGAGTCCTGGTAAACCGGCAAAGGTAACCTTGAACAGCAGTGGATTATTGAAGTATTGATGGGAATTGTCGAACCGCCTGTTGGTGGAACTGTTGACGAGGGGGGTGTGGAGTGGGTAGCTACGAGCCCGGGGAAGGTTGAGAGAGGATTGGGTTGATGGAGTGCTTGGTTTGTCTCTGTTGTTTGACTTGATGGGGGAGGGAAGGGAGCAGGGCTGCGGGCCTGGGCAGATTATTTTGAAGAGAGAGCGGCCATGGGGCTTGTCCCGAAGCGGCAGTCGAAGCGGCCCACTCGCGCAGGGAAGCACCACTGATTAGTTGCGCCACATATGTATGTGCATGCTTCCGGGAGGGAGGAGCATCTGGCGTGATTGTTTGTGTAGTGTCTATGAAGTTGTGTGTATATACAAAATATATGGTCATTTGTTTATCTGTCTAATTCCTTACTTGCATATGCAGGTCGTGTGTGCATACTTACTCCGACACAGGTGCTGCTTAGCTAATGCGCCTTACAGGTAGTAGCTGGCGCCACACACTCCAGCCCCCCCTGCCCGCCTGCGCCACAGCTCAACGTCGACGACGCAGCCAGTTGCCTCAGGCCCCACTGCCGCTAGAAGCCGATAGCAGCAAAAAGACCCGGCTGCCGTTGACGTGGCCGCTAGTGCACCGCTTCTTCATGCGACGGGTCTGGGGGGCCAGCCGTCAAATCTCATCTTCTCGACGAGTCTCCTTGAAGCTAGTCTCACCGTACCGCTCCCTGATGCCATGCCCGCCCTGCAGCAACCACGTCGCGCGCTGGTCGTCTACGGCTCCGAGACAGGCAATGCCCAAGATGTGGCCGAGGAAATGGGGAGGATCGCTGAACGCCTACGATTCGACACCGACGTTGCTGAGCTGAACGCCATCAGTCTTGTATGTCAGTCAATGGCCGTGCCAGTGCGTGCAGCAGGGCCTTGTTGACTCGAGTAGAAACAATTGTTGCAGCATGATGTTGTTTTGATTGCAATCTCCACCACGGGCCAGGGTGATCTGCCCCCAAACAGTCAGAAATTCTGGAGAGCCATTAGAAGCGCTCGCTTACGCCCAGGATGTCTGTATCAGATGAAGTTTGCCTCGTTTGGCCTGGGAGACACATCGTATCCCAAATATAACTGGGCCCATCGTAAACTCTATAATCGCCTCATTCAACTCGGAGCCCAGGCGATATGTGACCGTGGTGAATCTGATGAACAGCATCCAGAGGGGTATGTCAACATGTCAACCTTGTTGTAGCCACACAATGTGTCTGACTTTTCCAGTATCGATGGCTCGTTCCTTCCCTGGTCTACCAAACTTCGGCAACACCTCCTGGAAACGTATCCTCTTCCAGACGGCGCTGAACCAATACCGGACAATGTTCTCCTAGACCCCAAATGGCTACTTGAAATTGCTGATGAGACGTCAACACCTTCAACCAAGCCTGAAGCAAAAGAAGACTCACCTGACATTCCTCCATCAGACCTCCTCAAGGTTCCTGGTGGCTTGACTGCAAAGGTTACGAGCAATGAACGTGTTACTCCCACCACACACTGGCAAGATGTCCGACATCTCAAGTTTGAAATACCAGAAGTTCGCTCCTACGTCCCAGGCGATGTCCTCACCATATACCCCAAGAATTTTCCTTCGGACGTCTCCCATTTTCTAGAATGCATGGATTGGGCCTCGATCGCTGATGTCCCTCTACGCTTCATTCCATCCTCACCAGCTACTTCACCAACTGCAAGTCTTCCAATTCGGACCTTGGATCCCAACAGTACAGTAACTCTGCGCCAACTTCTCACCAATCACCTTGACATCATATCAATCCCCCGCCGCTCCTTCTTCGCCCAACTTGCCCACTACACCACCGACGAATTCCACAAAGAGCGTCTCATCGAGTTCACAGATCCCCAGTATATCGACGAGCTCTACGATTACACGACGCGTCCACGCCGAAGCATCCTGGAAGTCTTGCAGGAGTTTGAATCTGTCAGAATACCATGGCAGCGCGTGTGTAGTATTATCCCTGTATTGCGGGGAAGACAGTTTAGTATTGCCAGTGCGATGAACCCAACAGCAGAATTGGAGAAAAAAACCAAGATCGAGCTTTTGATTGCAATTGTCAAATATAAGACGGTCATCAAAAGAATCAGGCAGGGCGTAGCAACGAGATATATCGCTTCTCTTACACCTGACCAAGAGATTACCGTTACACTTTCGCAGGGAGGCCTCGGCGTGAGCAAGGAGGAGCTACAAAAACCCATCGTCATGGTCGGGCCCGGAACAGGCGTAGCACCGATGCGATCGTTAATCCACCAACGCATGTTGTGGCGGGAAGAATTGAAACAAGCGCAGAATGGACACTCGCAAGACCAGGTGCAAGATCAAGCAAAAGATCTACTATTCTTTGGCTGCAGAAACGCAGAGTCAGACTACTTTTTCAAGGACGAATGGGAGAAGTTGCAATCCAATGGCGTCCCACTAACCGTTTTTGCAGCCTTTTCTCGAGACCAAGTGAGCTACAATCTCATTTCCTCTTTCTCTTCTCCTCACTAACATCTTCTTCAGCGGCAAAAAGTCTATGTGCAAGATCTCATCCGCCAGCAATCTGCCCTCATCTTCTCGCACCTCTACCACAAGTCTGGTATTATATATGTTTGTGGCTCTTCGGGTAAGATGCCTCAAGCAATCCGCGAGGCACTCATTGAAGGGTTCCAAGAGCATGGAAACTTGGATAGAGAAGGAGCAGAGGCGTACTTGGTAGGAATGGAAAAGGCTGGACGTTATAGGCAGGAGACGTGGTAGAACTAGGGCTGCTGTTTGCCTACTGCTCCTCACTAACTGCCACTATCAGACTTTATAGAATTTTTGGGAAATCAGAGCAAAAGTATAGAGCTCCCAGCGGAATACACTACTGAAGTAAACACAAATCCCACAACAATGGCTCAACGCCAATGAGATGCAAGTCTACGACAACGTTATGCACTGTACATTTCACAACAATATGAATCACTCCACGAAGAAGACACCAAGTATACAAAAAAGTAAAAGAAACAACAAAAACATACAACAGCGGGGATTCGCTAGTGGTCACCCACCTAACTACTAGTCCGCCGGTCGAAGACTTAACGTGTGGAGAACGAACGGGATCCGGTGCGATACTTCGCCGATGGTCGTATGTGCCAGAAATCAGAGATCGAAAATTGATGTTAGCGGTGTTTTTTGGAAAAACGGTCTGGCACGGCACATGATAGAGGCACAGCGATATGCCCGCTTAGAGTTTCCACCCCATCAGCCTGAGTTCCACCACAGCTATGATCCTCGACTGGACAGCCTCTGATATATCGAACCAAGGGTAGAGTGAAAAAATGGTAGTGTTGACTTCACAAAGCAATGTACGCGAAAGTAGTATGCTCGTGTGGCCTCCATGATGGCATGAAATGCCATGGATGGCGCGAAGAGTGTATTCAGGCATGCTGTAACCCTGTAGCTTCTCTAGCAAGCACAACGCCTATCGCGTACTCAGCCCTGCATTCGCCTTAATCTTTCCTCAGCTGCTCTTGCCCTTCTTTCCCTCTCCATCCTTGCCCTCGCCTCTGGTGTCAATCCCCTCATCTCTTCTTCTCTCAGGTCGGCGCCAGTCTTGACAGGTAACGCGCCCAAAGCCTTGCCTTTGCCCAGTCGTTGCTCCTTTCTCCTCACCTCTTCTGCCTCGCTCTCCTTACGCACCCGCTCTGTCTCTGCTTTCCTACGATCAGCCTCGGCCTTACTTTCTGCAGCCTTCTCGTTCTTTTCCTGCGCATCTCGCTTGTCAGCCTCAGCTTTGGTCATGGCTGCTGGAACGCCTGCTTTCTCCCAGTCCCATGCAGACTCGCCGAGTTCGGAACGTGCAACGCGAAATGCATCCCTTGTCGCACGATCACCCGCCAGTGAGAATGGTGTCCGAGCTTCGTCATTCATCAATGTCGGGTCTGCGCCCGCTTTTGTGAGAAGGGCAATGACAATGGGAACTGAGTTGAGGGATGCCGCAAGGTGCAGGGGAGTCGGCGTGTGGTAATTGGCAGGCAGGAATGTGAATGTTGGTGGGATGTTGTTGGTCTTGAGGTAGTTTAGGAGCGCAGGTACTTTGGAGCGTTTGATCATTGGTATAATCTGCGATGTGTGTAAGGAGACGGCCTCTTCCTCTTTCGTTGGCTTCTTGGGTTTGGGCTTTGCCGGAGCTGGAGCTGTGATTGGAGCTTCTTTCTGAGAAGCGTTCAGGGCAGCAAGTGCTGCCTCATCAACAGTGCTTTGCTTCACCCGAGTTAGCTCAACAAAAGCACGCATGAGCTCTTTTTGAGTCGCTCGGCGTGTACTGAACGGGAAACCTCTGTTACGCGGGTCATTGCTTCGCAGCACTTGTCCTTCGTAAGGACCAAAAAGCGTCCTTCGATTGGTTGCACCGGTAGCGCGAACGAATATGAGCTCCGCAGTATCAATCATACTCTTCCAGCTGTTCAGCAGTTCGCGTACTTCGTTGACGAGTGCGGTCTCGTTGTAGCGACGTATCGAGGAACCGGCGGAGTGGGCATTCCCCTTGGCGTTGTCGTTGGCAGATTGTGAACCTCCCTGTTTCCTTCTGGTGGTGTATCGGTGGAAAGTCTTGTGAGCGATGACCGTGGCTGACCGCTCGTCTACTCCGTTGTGTCTCTTTCCTATTTTGGGTGCTAACGCTACAATCATAGCTGCAAAATGCCCACCACCAATCATACACAGAAAGTAGTGTGGCCCAATATCCGTGTTGGGCAGTGGAACACCACCCTCGTTCGCCTTGATCTTTGGAGGTTGCTTCGGGGACAGCTGCTTGCTCCGGATGGTCTCTAGAATGTGCGACTCCTCTTCTTGCTCCGCATTCGAAAATATGGCGCGGTATATACCCAGCGATGTGTTGTCCGGCAGTGCGGGCGATGTGAACCAAATCAACGGAGGCTTTCCAGGGCCACTCTGCTTCTTGGATGAGGCAACATCGAACCCGGGATCTGTGATATGAGCTTGCTTCTTCAAAAGCGCACTGAGGGTAGAGTCTTTCGCCTTGCCGTCGCCATCGTCTTCTTCTTCGTCCGATTCTGATGACTCGGAGCCCGATATACTCTCATCCAGGTCTCCAATGAGCTTCTCAAACTCGGCCTCACTCACTGGCTTAGCGCCCTTTATCTTCTGTTTCAAGTTGTAGCCATGGAGGTCAGATCGAACATGACTGCGCTGATCGGTGAGGGACGCGAAGTTGAGGCCGCAGAGGTTGCATGAGGTCGCTTTCGCCGGGGTGGAGTCGTTGTCGGAAGATTTGTTCGCGGTGTTTGGGTCTTGAGGGGGGGTTTCTGGGAGCGACTGTTCGTGCTGGTCCTTGAGTGTGAGGGTGGCCAGGAGCTCTTCGGGCAAATCGAAAACTGCAGATACAGACGTTAGTAGGGTCGCAGACGACGAAAAACTATATTACCGTAGAGTGGTCGCTGCAGTAGATGGCCGTCTTGCGCCATTTGATATTCATATAATGTATCTACTAGCAGAGGTGGTTGTCAGTAGGAGCGGAATCTTTGGTGGGGCGCGTCGAATATGACGTAAGTCATCAGGCACTAGCGTACTCACCTCCGCAATGTCCAAAACCAAAACAGTCACCACTACCTGGACGTAGTGTCATCAATCAACGTCGTGGAGTGGATCGGGCGCGGCCTTCATTCATTCTCTTGCCAGGGCTTCGGCTTGAGCTCTCAAGTAACCTTGAAAGGAGAAAGGCCGAAACCTTCTCTGGATCTTCGGGTGACCTGTGGTCGAATTCCAGGGGTCAGTCAAGATCTCGAGAACAACAGGATTTGCTGGCTTCTGTTGTTCTGTCTTCAATCTGACAGCATCTTCGTGAATCTCCCGAACTGTACTGGCCAGCGCCTGCAATTCGATCCTCAATTCACGAAGTGTGTCTAGCACCTAGGCAAGCAACTGCCCACGCGCGGTTGCTGCCGTCCTCAGTGCTAAGACATAGTCCCGTACTTCCCGGAACACAGTCGGTAGGGTATTCATGGTCTCCTAGACCGAATCCACTGCCTCCCGGATTGCATAAAGACTATCGCGTTTGCCAAGCGCGAGACAAAGAGAGAGGAAAAAAGAGATAATAGTGAAAATGGCACCGATCAGCGTCCAGACTGACGGAAACCAAAAAGCGAAGGACTCATTCATGATGGTCAAAGTAGAAAAAAAGATTTGGCACGGGCTCAGAGAGAAAAAAAGTGCAAGGTGGCAGGCCTGAGGAGAAAAGAAGAACACACCGAGGGAAGGGAAGTTGATATTTTTAAGGGCAAAAGGCTTGGTATTGCGACTGCACTTCCTGAGTTTGCACTTGCATTTCCTGCTATCGTATGACCAGTTTGATGGCAGGAAAGCGCGCCCAAATTGGCACGCGCGTGGATTCGGGCTTGGACATGGGAGACTGCAAGACAGAACGATGCGGAGTTTCAAATTACAAAGCCATCTTTGGTAACTTAAAGCATTCGAAAGAATTTTAGATACAAACAGGAATCATAAATCTATATGTAAGTAGCTTGCTAGGAGCTGGAAGTAGGCACATGCCATTGCATTGACAAGCGCGCGATGTCTATCACAATCCAGCTACTTGTAAGGCTCTCCGCCATGCGCCATCAGTGATCTCTGCTACACCGCCAGCCTCATTCCATTTGTCCCTTATACTTCCAGGTGGATTATGTGGCGAATAAGCTGATCTACTTTGTTCACTCGGGTCCCACCTCGCCATAGTATTACGCCAATACCAGTTCTCTGGCGTTCGACAGTCGCCCAACCCGCGATACACTAGCACCTCGATGCTGTATCCCTTTTTCACACCTTGCCAATTCATAGTGATGTTGTAATCTGTTGGACAGGAAGTACAGGACCCGTATATAGGCTCGCAGGCCGGGAATGGACCCGATGTGCTTCCCTTCTTAGCAAGCTCAGGAAACGGTATGGGAATGCAGGCAGGAGATTCTTGCAGAAAGGTGAGATGTTCGCAGATTGAACCCCCAGAAAATTCGACGTGGCTTTTAAGCGATACCAAGTCACCTCTGAGCTGCGTCATGGATAACGCTGTCAGTATTAGAAGTTCATCGTTAAAGATACATGCATGCCGCGATACTGAGCATTTGATTCTGTGCTTGAGAGTTGTGTAATTCCTTCGTTTACTGAGTGCCTGAAGCGGCAAGCCGTGTTCAGGTCCGTAAAAATGTCGGTTCATGACCAAGCGTACATGATGGTAAGGTATGTCGCAGGATAATAGGAAGGAAAGGTACAGATCTATTCGTTTCTTGCATTCCAGACGCTCCATGTAGTATGGGATGGTGGACCTGCTCCAGCGCCCATGCCAGCGATGCAGCTTTATACAGCGAGGACAGTAATAGCGGAATGGAATGTCTTTCTCAAGCAACACCAATAGCTTTTCTTTCTCATCCGATTGCAGAGGCATACTGTGTGGTTTCCAGAGATCGTGAAGAGCCCGGCAGGTCAACGCAAGAGATATCAGGGCGCATTTGTCGAGATATTCTGCGATCATAAGGATAATCTCCAGGGGAAGGTTGCAGGGACCCGGATTTGATAAAGCGAATAGCTGCGGGAAGTGTCTTTTCAAGCGGCTAACCGCTTTTTGGCAGACTGTTGCCACTACCATGGCAGGGTCCACAGGGGGAATATAGATCCCACCCTGAAGATCGAATAATGTTATCGCCAACGCCGCAGCCGCCATGTCGATGCGCAGGTTTCACAAGTCTGTGTCTGAGATACCAACGGGGTTTTGAGGAGCATGCAATTTGGGATATTACGGTAACTTATATACTCCTTTGATACCTCCACTCTTACCGTGGTACTGTCACCCATACAACTGCCGCCATGTGTCGCGGCCGTGCGAGTCACACACTATAGCATCTCAGCAGCAGTGGACGTTGCTTCCCAATGCTAGCTAGCCGAGTGCTCTCTCTAATACATTTTCTTGTGCATTGATTTAGATCAATCTCAAGAAGTACAATTCTTGTTAATCTTATATGTTTGCATCGATTGCGTACGCAGTATTGCACCGAGTCCGGTCTCCAAAACCCAAAACGGGAATCACGATTGGGCTTGACAAGCATGGGTAGGCTAATATTCCAGTAATAGATCCAGTTTGGGCAGTAGCTGGTTCAATTACTTCTTCTCCAAGGTCCTCTACAATTCACTGTTTGAGCTATGCTAACATATCATGAATTTGTCTCTTTAGCTAGCCCCTGTTCACGTAGCAAACACTAAAATCTTCTTTGCTCCATTTGTAGTAGCTAACATAGCTAGATTGGAAGGTATCTGGTGCCGCTAGTATTTTTAGCAGTGGAAAATTTCAGCAATACATAACTAAAGTTGTACTCCGTCTTCTACACCATCTACGGGCTAGAAGCACGTCATTATTACCTTGATTCTGCGGAGAAGAAAGACTACAACTAAGCGCATTAACAGTGATGAACCTCGCATCATGGTAGGGGTAAGATATTGGTCGCATGAACCATGGGTAGAGATATAGTCACGGTTACATCAACTGAGGGTAGAGCCAATGGCGCATTAATCATACGTACGTAGAGGCGGACATATGGTAAACCTACGTACCTATACCATATCTTTACTATCCAATTGCTAACCTGGCTATACACAAGCATTTGACCGGTGCATTGGCAAATTAGTGAGTTACCGCGAGAAAATTACTGCTGCCTTATATCTTGTGCTTTTTTGCGGTCGAGGCTTACAAGGTGTTAGGAACAATGAACACAGAAATTCTGACCTCACGTGACCATGCGCCTAACTACTATCGCTAAGCTGCTGGGTTTGTGGATCATCGAGGGAAATCGCACCGCAATCAACGAGCACACAAACACAACCTACCGTCATCACCAATACATATCCACTTCTGAGGCTTGTAGCAAGAATGAACCCATCTTTTGACAGATTCAGCACGCTTCCGGACGAGCTGTTATTGCTGATATTTGACCAAATCAAAGCCGACGACAACATTTCAAGCTTCCATACCCTCAACGCAACAAGCAAGCGGCTCCGAAGTCTGACAACCGATTATCTATACTACAAGTTTCATGGTCTGGCTCCAGAACAGCTTCTGCGTACTATAGCGTTACCACACCCAAATGTACGACCTGAGCTTGCAGATCATGTCAAAGAAGTAGTGTGGTACCAGAGCTATTGGACAAGGACAGCTCTTCAGCGATGTTTGAAGCAGGACGACAGACTGCTGCTTGCAGTCAAACTACGAGATTCTGGGTGGCTTATACACACAAGCCATTCTTCTGGGAATCTGCCTGAGCGGTTCGTCAATCTTGATCATGAGCGTGAGATACACTGGTGGTATCTCGAATTCTTTCTCCTTTTCACACCCAATGTTCAAAAACTCTGTGTGTGGGACACATGGCAATGGGACGACCACTCCTACTGGTTCGATACTATATCACGCAATCCGACCCAATTCAAAAACCTTCAGTCGATTACGCTTCATGGACCTCTACGGCTGGAGAACGTCGTGCCCCTGTTGACTTTGCCGTCGATTCGTCAGTTAGAGCTTATTGAAGTCGTCACCATGCGCCAAGAACCTGGGAAGACTTTCTCGTGGCAAGACAGCACGGACAACACAATAGAACGTATGCTTGCCGGTGGGTCTTCTCTTGAGCAACTAGTAATGAGGGATTCCGATATCTTCTTCCCAGAGGCAATCATCATCCTCGAGAAACTCAATAATCTCAAGAGCCTGAGTTACGAACACCTTCCAAGCGATCTCGGATCCCATCCAGAAACCTACCGTGAATTCCTAATGATTGATGAATTGCGACGCCTTTCGAGGATCCCCCTCAAACACCTTCAAATCCGTGGTGAAATACCGCTTGACGAAAGTGTGGTGTCGTCGCTCTTGAACATTAAAGCTCCGATGCTAGAGGAGCACCCATTACATAACCTACATACTTTAGATATCGGGCCTTGCGACAAGAATAGCATCAATGGCATATCTTTAATGATGTACGAAAACGATAGGGATCCTAGTCATAGTAATATCGCCAATCAACTACCGGATACACTAGAAGTCTTGAACATCAAGTTGGAACCTTTTGGGTATGATAGGGTACCTCTAATTTCTCCTTACTTCCAAATTCTGTCGGGTTTCGCTGCGGCTGTCGCTTGTTCGCCGTGTAACCTGAAGCGTGTGAGCCTTGTCGAATGGCCCGCGTGGAGAGACGAGGACTCCGCTCAAGCAATGTTTTCTGTCTTACAAGGGTTGTATAGTAAAGCGGGCATGAATCTAGATGTTTCATTCAAGGAAATTTAGGATGGGGAGTATTTAGTGGTCTTCGAAGATGTTGGACCAAGATGGTTGTAAGCAGACGGGACAGATGCTTTTGATACGTATGCTGAGATAATGCACTCGCTAT
Organism: Bipolaris victoriae FI3; assembly: GCF_000527765.1. Lineage (NCBI taxonomy): Eukaryota > Fungi > Ascomycota > Dothideomycetes > Pleosporales > Pleosporaceae > Bipolaris > Bipolaris victoriae. The sequence continues at coordinate 83,184 of NW_014575274.1, forward strand.
AGTAAACCATAACCGAATTTTCTGGCTAGTAACATGGGAAAGCATACATATGCATCTGATCACATTTTTTGTATTTGATCTGTTTGTACTATTCCTCCAGGTGAAGCTGAACCGCCGCACGCTTGACTGGTCAACCACATGCCAAGTCTTTAGCGCAACCAAACTGCGGGGCAGCCTGTTCATAGCTACAGCTGTTTGCCGTCCAAACCAAGCCGTATCCAAGAGCTGTTTCTTTATTATCTTTTCTTTTGAACCTTAGGGTGGTGATTAAGTTCGTTGGCGCACTCTAGCAGCCAAGAGAGTGCGATTGCAGATCACAGGATGGCAACCGAACTGGCGGCAAACCCCGGCTTTGGCGCTCTTCCTAACGAGCTCGTGATGAGCATCATTGATTGCATGCCAATCGAAAACCCCAAAGACATTCGCAATCTTAGCCTGACCAGCCGGCGCATGTACCTTCTCTCGCTCGACCACTTGTACAGTCATATCTTGGTGTCCTGCCCCTGGCCGCTCACCCGAACCCTTCTTCATGATCCGAAGCTCGCGGCTCGTGTCCAGCAAGTAACATGGAATCTAAGTACCGGAAAAGACAATAGCACTGAAAATCGAGAAATGCTTTCAAGGCTAATGAGATCGTTCGAGCCAATCGGAGTAAAATCGTCAATAAATCACGAACGGTTAACTACAACATGGCGCGACCACGAGTTTATGGCCTTCTTCATAACGGTCACACCAGCCATCGAAACGCTTACCATTAAAGAAACGTATGGATGGAGAGATAATAGCTACTGGTTCGGCAAGCCTGTATCAGAAGCAGGAACGCTCCAGAATCTGAGAAACGTTCACATACACGGCCCGCTCTGTCTTGAGCAAATCGCACACTTATTCCGTGTTCCTTCGCTGCGCAACGTGACTGTTGTCGATATCGTTCAGCTGGAGCGCCAACCTTACGATTACGTTGAGTGGAACGATGAAATACCGCTTTATACAGTACTCGAGAGGGGTGTTTCGGGTGTCGAAAACATTGTCCTCAAGCGTGCTTGCGTGGAGACCCAAACACTAGCTCACTTCACCGAGGCGTGCAGACAACTCAAAAGTTTTGCCTACGAACATGATACCCACAACAATCTGCGGAGCCGGCGCTCGCCAAATCTCATATCAAAGTTTGAGAGTCTTTCCTCTGCGCTGACACACAATCGCACATCGCTTGAGCGGCTATCTGTCCGCGGCGACCACCACATGCTCTACCAGAAGCACATGCTGCAGGTAGCAAGATTGGCTTCCAGAATGACAAACTTGCGCTCCTTGGATATGGGCTTGATAGCGCACGACGACGATCCAGAACAATGCACGCCCGATTTCGTTGCTGAATTGGTACGCTATCTCCCGCCCACGCTCGAGGAGCTGACATTTGAAATCGACTGGCAGGAGCACTGGGGCTCAAAGGGATGGGAGGGCCCGACGGAGATACTGCGCCTTCTTGCTGATATCGCACCTGCGAGGCTACCTCTGCTCAAGAGAGTAGCGGTTGTCGATTGGCCACCGAAATTGGGGCATTTCCCTCCAGACTTTGCCATGCTATATCAATGCTTTTCTGAGCATAATATACATTTCGCCTCGATTCCTGTCACTATCGACGCGCCAGATCCAATACGGATATCAGACTGTGTCGAGCCTGGGTGGGTTTTTGTAGAAGTTGCTGATGTGGAGTGGCATTACTGAAAATTGAGACAACTCTTCTCGTTCATTCGGAAGCATATGGCTTGCTGCATAAGACTGGTAAGGATGAAACTCCCTTCCCGCTTTTTTTTTGGTTCGTCATCGTATAGAAAAGTTACTTCTTCTTGTCACCGAGGACATTGAGTCACTCGCCATGCGTTGTCATTCAAGACAGTCTTGTTACGTCGGAACTGCATTTCGAGGAGCGACTTGGTGGTGCTGATTGCAGCTTCACCTAAATACTATGATCAGCCCTGGTAGTGTATAGTGTGAGAACGAATGCGATTAAATACATTAGACGTAAATCAGATATGAACCATTCAAGCAATAGTTTGGGAGACCTTTGAAGATGGCATGAGATCGAAGACGAATCTACTGGTGTCAGCAATTCCCCTCGATCTCGAGATTTTGACTAAACCTCTAAATTCAATTTCAGGAGTGGCACACAAACTCCACAATCATATTGATTCTACTCCTGCTATATTTCCCTGGTACTTATACTGCCTATCATTTTACAGTATGTTGCAGAGAATATAAGAGTCAACTGATGTTCACCCACTCACAAAGAGCACTTTGTGATTCAGCGCCACACTTATTCTGAAACTTTATCAGATGCCTGCTCTGTATACATTAGTCGTACAATATTTACAAAATATCCTCAAAAGACCCGGTTCAAGCAGCCTTTGTTCGTAATTGCACGCCATGCCAGCTCTGAATCTCATCCTTCAGCACCTCATTGACCATCTTGTGCTGCTTGATGACGGTCAAGCCCTTGAACTTGGGCGACTCAATTTCAATTGCATACATTGATCCGCAGCCGCCGCTGATGTCTTGAACCTATGCGAGCGTGTTAGTAATCGTCGATGCTGACCAAAATGAAACACCCTGATTCGGTTCGGCATGCCGACAGCGTCCGTATGCAAGCCTGCAATATCCAAAGGTCTGGCCGACTGCGCCTCCCGAAAGCCTCTGCAATGCTGATATGACGCGCATATTTTCAATGCAGCGATCGGTAGCGCGACCGGTGTCATCAGCTCCAGACGCTGGCATCTCCACTCTGTGTGATATCTGGGGACAGAAATGCGGAGAAGACATTGCATACCTCTAATTTGACGGGCTCTAGCTCCGATTTCAACTTGTTAAAGACGTGCAATTCCGCCTCGTTCAGGTAATCCGGGGCTTGGAGTGTGGTACTAGCTGACTGCGAATACGCCCTTTTGCATATGCAGAGTTGTGGCTGTCGCACTGGGCTTGACCACAAGGTGGAAGAATGCAGTGTTCTTTTTAATGGAGTGGCGAATTTTGTGATAAGGGGTGAGGTCAATGGCAGACGCAGTGTCGCATTCCCAAAGGCGATACGGCGGAGAAGGAATGCTCTCGAAGGTGCCATTGTCGTGGTATGAGCGTCCGTGGAATCGGTGTGAGATGCTGAAGATCACAATGTACACCTATCGTTTCACTTGACTGATAGGATTACGAGATGATTGTTCGGCGGTTGACGCATCAATGGATTGTTGCTTAGCAGTTGCATGTAAACTTCATTCATCGCGAACTTCGTCATAGGGCCCGAGCGTCAGTCGTCGAATCACATGACTTGGATATCTAATCGCGATACTGCCACCACTTCGCAAAGCCCAACCCTCGCCAATTTGAGGCAAGACTTCTTACGTACAATATCTGGTTCGCACCATCGAAAGTTCTATCTTTTTCCATCTCAACAAAAAGTGGCTATGCGCAATATGTATCGTGAGGCTAACCACGATCATATCAGCGTTGCACTGGCTGTGCATTACGCCGAGGGGGGTGAGAAGAGGGGATGCCAGCCATCAGCATATCAAAGTACCTCCAAGTACCTCCGCAGCTCGGCAATCTGACTAGATACTGATAACAAATTCTATTAGCAAGCGTAATTCTCCAGAGTTTGCGACCGACGTCGCACATCACACCGGACGTGTTCACCACTTTGAACGGTGGGCGCCGTCTCCACACTTTCGCCTCCGCCATCTTGCTGATAGTGGAGTGCATATCATAACACTCTAGCATCTATGGCCAGCCAACACTAGATGTATGTATGGGAGAGGCGTCAACCAAGCGGTAGACCTGGACCCCTCCTTTCCAAGACAGCAGCGGCCGAGACCGTTCGGACCCTGATCAGCGCTATGCAGATTATCGGGCAACGTAAACTTTCACATGTTGAGGAGGAGGGAATGGGGGGTTGCAACGTATGCGAGCACCCCTCTACCCAGACATGCGACACGGGCCACGGCAAGCCAATAGCCTGCTTAGAGGCAAGCCCAACTGTGTGCGTACGCCACATTATAGGCTGGGCTGCCCGCAATTGTTGAGGAATCCATTCAACCACTCAACGACGGGCTCGGGCCTACCTCATGTCGAACCGCGCACTGTCCTCTGGTAATCGAGGGAAAGCAAGAGCCCATCGAGCGGGACATGACGCAAGACGAGCTCTTTCAGTTGGTATCACGCCATCATGCCACTGAGGACTGACATGTGTCGTGGGGATAGGACCTGTGCCACATTTCCGAGCTGAGCCACCATGCTTTGGCGCAGCACTGGCTCGGAATGGCGACATTCCTGTTTGGCACTGGCGTGCTCGGCCGTCGTCACGTTCGGCAATCTATTTCCTCCTGTTAAACGCAAAGATATAGCATTTCCATATTAGGCGACATGGCAGCAGCCAATCAGACGCGCCGACCCCGGCACTTCCAAGCATCGTATACTATCGACTTCACTTTGGCAAATCTCAACGCTGCCTATTTCACAGAATACAATAAACCTTGCACTACCCGATGGCTATACATGTTTCATTTTGATGGGAAACACTTGTATTTGTACAAGTATATGGTACTATAAGGCCGTTCATGAGAAATTGTAATATGAAGTGCAAGCCATTGCAATATGGATCCTATGGATCTAAAGATGAATCGCCGAGGCGCGGTAACGCTGGAACGGAGCAGAACAGAATGCCGGAGTACAAACAGGTAGCATCACACTGCTGACCTTTGAGTGTCGACTACATACACCGTTCAGCAAAAGCACCAACATGCACCGCCTCATCTTGATCAGCATTCTGCAAGTGCTAGCAGCAGCTATACCACACCCTCAACCTAGCGACGACTCAACAGCCCCACTCACTTCGCTCTCGGAGATCTTACCAACATCGACTGTTGCCATACCGGACTCGACATCTCTCAACATCCCAGTCACAGCCATACCCATGATCGAGCCCGAGCCGGAGGACGACGGTGGAGATGACGACGACGACAACTACGGCAAATCGTCAAGTCGCTCGAAGAAGCCGCACCGAGAGCCCATTCCCATCTTCACCAAGCAGTGCCAATGTCAGCTGGCCACGGCTCGGTACCCATGTTGGGCTACTGATGCACTACAGGTAAGCAAAGCGAAGAACAGAAAAACAAAAAAAGTGTTGTAGAAACAAACAAAGGTTGCATGAAAAAAAAACCCTAACATGAATTTACTTGATAGAAATGTTACTTTGAGGAAAACTTCTCTCACGCCTGTTACATGCAAGCAGCAGGTGGATGTCCCAAGCCAACTCGTGCTGTAAGTTTCTTTCCATATTATCATTCTCTTTTTTTTCCCGCTTCGCCTTCTTTTTTCAGGGTATAAAACAACAACAACAACACTAATTGGTGTGCTGTTTTGCGCAGTGCAAGCAACTCTACCTGCCTACACCGCTACCGGGACCCAATCCCTGCGAGCTAAAACCAAACCCAAACCCGCATGTGACACCTACTCTTCCCGCTGTTCCTTCCTTCCCCACTCTGACTGGCGCTCCAAATGCCACTTTGAGTTTACCTGTTGTACCCGGCAGAAATAGTACGTTTGCGACGGTGCATTCGTCGAGTACGTGAATTGCGGCTTGTGAAAGAAGGGAAGGGGGAATGATGCGAAAGAGTGAGAGAGAAAGAGGAAGAGACAGAAAAAAAAAGAGTTTCACATGGCAAAAAGGGAAATCAGGACTAGCTACCATATCATCTGTACATAGTAGGTCAAGATGACCTTCCATCCTCCCCTCCCTGATAGTTAGTCTAGATCCCAAAACGAACAATGAGGTTACAGGTGACCTAGTCCCGTGTTCGGATAGCGAAACAATGCACATTTCGGCACATTCATGTAATGCTAAGCACCAGTCTTTTTCCTTACAGCAAATCAAAAAAGAAAGAAAGACACATGTCAAAAATGCGTGACTTAACAACTTACTACAGTCATGTCCGTCTTTTTTGGCCCACCGCTCTACTGCTTCTCCCAAAGCCTCATTTTTTTCCCTTCTTCCCGCTTTTCGGGATCCGTCCGACAAGTATACTAACTGCGGAAGGCATGCTCACATCACCTTAGCTTCCGCCAAGTTCCATGACTCTGTGTTGTTCAGCAATCCACTTTGCTCACCCCCCCCTCCTCCAATACCCACCCCCCAAGTCAAGCAAGTTCGCAACATTAGCAGTCTTGAGTCAACGCCCGAGGTGTAACCGCAGGCGCCCTTCCCC
>NW_014575273.1:0-88855 GCF_000527765.1 Bipolaris victoriae FI3
CTCACCCCAAAGGGGGGTTTTGGGGGCGATGGGGGATGTATGTGTGAGGTGCGAGCATGTAGAGAGAGAGAGAGCGTAGGCGTGAGTGGGCTGTTCTGAGTAATGGACTGCAGATGTCGGCTTAATGTGCCGAGCCGCAAGGCGAGGTGTGGAAGAAAGTCCGTTGGAGGGTAGAAAGTTTAACACGGGTCACGATTGATACGTTTGTTTTGGTTGGCTTCATTGGTCGCCATTGAGTGACATTTGCGAGACTTTTTTCAGTTTTGATTTGTGATTTGTGCACGGTGCCATATGCCACCATCTCCACTGTTTTTTTTTTGGAAAGAAAAGAAATGTATACACGTCACGATAAATACATATATATAAACTACATGCCACGCTATCCAGGCGTCCCTCTATCGGAGAAAGGCCGGTCCAATCTCTCCCGCTTCATCTTAGGCCTGATACGTCCTTTTGACACGCTACGCTTGCTAGCCACTACGGCCTTGTTCTTGCCAAGCACGCTCTTGAAGCCTATACTTGCACCCAATGGTTCTGGACTCTGAAGTTCAGAGTCCTGGCCTGTAGCAGAGGCTTGTGAATGGCCCAAGAGACCCAATTGCTCTTGGAGTTTTCTGTATTGGATTTCTGGGTCTCTGGAATCCGCAGTGGTGGAATTGGTTTGGCCCATGGACCTTTGTGACTCCTGATAAGACTGCTGAGAGGCGGGACGGGCACTTGTCGATGTAGCAGATGCCGGTAGAGCAGCTGCGGGGTCGACTTGTTCATCTGAGAGGAAGCCGAAAATATCCGCATCTTCGACATTTTGCTGCTGACGACAAGTGGTGTCTGGGAGTTCAGAGCTGTTGTCCACATCCTCAGTATGTGGTATGATCGCCACATCAGATCCTGCCGACTCTTCTTCACTTGCTCCTGCCACACCCACATTTGCCGTCTCAAACAATGGCGGCTGCCACCTAACCCGCCTGTCCTCTGCTTCTCGGGCTGCATTCTCTTGTGCTTTCACTTCCTTGTCTAGTCGGTCCTTTTCTAGCGTTAACATGAGCTGTCGTCGGTTGACAACTGCAGCCAAGGCCCGCAACAAGTCAGGCTTCAGCTCTTGCTCAGTCTCGAGATGCTGCATCGTCTCGCCTATTCGCTCGACTAGTTGTGCCTTGGCGTATCCTCGGATCAAGACGCCGTAAGTGAATTGATCTGGATCAGTGCCCCTGTTGCGCATAATCTCGAATACACGCTCAGCCGCCTGCACTTGACCTGTTTTGAAAAAGGCCTGCATCAGAATGTTCCAACTGTATATATTGGGTTTTGTCGCACTCTCGCTCATGTCTTTGATGACCTGAGATGCGTTTGCAAATTGTTGCTTCTGGCTGAAGGCGAGGAGGAAGGCGTTCCAGATAATCGGGGTTTGTACCAGGTTTCTAAAGGCTGGGTCATTGGTTTGCGTGGTAACCGATGTGAACTTGTTGTATAAGTTGAGGACTCGCTGGTTGCTTATAGCCGCCGCCGATTGAATTTCTGCTTGCATCATCACGTACAGAGCCACAGAAGGAGGCGGAAGCTTTACAGAACCCAACAAAGCTTCATCCTGCTCCATCCTTGCAGGTCCTGGATTCATCATTCCTGATGCGAGGAACGGCTCCAGTAGCGCTACTTGAAAGAATCTCAGGTAGGCATTCCACAGTAATGCAGACCTTTGTCCAGGGTCAACATCAGCCTGGTAACGTACATACAAGTAGTACAGATAATCCGTTGCTAGCCAGGAGTCCTTGGTCTGATGTGCTATATCCGCGCAGTGTGTAGCAAAATCCTGGAAGATAGATGGATTACTTTGCAGTGTACACCCATGGAGAAGGATTGAATAGGTATGCGGGCTGGGTTCGAGCCCGTTGCTCTCTAGAGTGTTGTACACCTTGAAGGCTGTGGTGTAATCGCCAGCTCCCATAGCATTGTGCATGACTATATTGTAAAGCAGAATGTCCATCTTGATCCCCAAGCGTACCAAAGCAGCGACTATGGAGGGAGTTTGGTGGAAATTGTGGCTTGTGCTCATGCTCTTGCGAAGTATCGTAGCGCATGTCCAGCGTAATCTTTCTCTTTCGACCACTGATTTCCATGCTACATCATTGAACCTCACTCTCAGCTCCTCGAGACATTTCAAGGCGTACTCAACCTCACCAGCCTCGCCGAAAGCGCTGGCGTAGTGCAACATGGTGTCGAATCCAATGCGCGTTCGGTACTGGACCAGGCAATCAAACACCTTCTTGAGATCATCGATTTCGGCTAGTTCAACCAGATTATATAGCAAATCTTGTGAACAGATATCTGGTTGAGAGGCCAAAGATTTACTAAAGATGTTCACGAATGCAGGAACAAACACCCGTTTATGCGCCATTGGATCCGTACCCCACTTTTGACGAGCACCGTACTGCTTTCTGGTATGAATCTTGGAGAGATGACCAAGCCCATCCGCAATAGCTTGTGTCTTTCGGCCTCGCAAAAGCGGGTCATTGGCTATGACTTGTATGAATCGCAGTGCGAGACCGGGCACGCGATCCAACAGGTAGATAAGCAGCCGATGGGCGTAGGCTTTTCTTGTGCTGACATCAAACTCGATCCAGTTTTTCCATACCATATGCGAACCGATTGGGGTGTCAGGTGGGAAAATTTTGCGGCTTAATTGCACGCACTGCGGATCGTGTTCTATAACGATCCTTCGCGTGTGTTGCCGCAGAGAGGTGTAGAGGGCACGGTCGAGCGCTGCGAAGGCCAGGTTGAGAGTGAACCTTTTGTTATAGCGACGGGCTTCTGTCCTAAGATCTAAGTGTCTCGATTTCCAATGGACCAGGTTGGACACGCGACGAGAAAGAGACCTATAGGGTCCACGCTTCATCCGTTGGAGAGGTGAAAGATTGGACGGTAGTCTGGAAACATAATTGAGCAGTCGAGCCCTTTCCAAATCTAGTGCCCTGGCCCGTCTGGCAGCTCGCAGAGGTGCGTGTTTAGCCAAAACTGAAGAGGTGCGACCTGGCTGAGCTCGACGGTGTCGGCTTTTGGGCGGACTAGTTGGGGCCGGCGGACTTGAATGAGATGCAGTGGTCGCATACGCTCGTGCATGCTGTCGGGTAAGAGTAGATATTTCGGCATAGAGAAAGTTGATTGGACTCCGATGATGTGATTCTCTCCACCAAAGAGTAGGCATCTGAAGGAGCCCCGCGTCAAGTTTCCTTTGCCTGAGATGCTGGCCACATGTCGAGTCAGACTTCAATTGGACCTCTCCAGCCTCGCCAATACCATCTATCCGTCGCGAGAATTTCGGCAGCCTAAAGGAGGCCTGTTTCTCTTTCTGTGCAGCATTGCCCCTTTGATTGTGTGGCCTGGTACTTCTTGGAATTGGTGACTCGGCGAAGGCCCTCGGTGCAAGGAACGGAAGAACGGGGAGGTCCGCGCTGGCGATGAAGCTAGCATTGGGGACGCGGACTCGGGGCATGGGAGAATGGAGATGTCGCCGTCTTCATCGAGCCATGACGCGTGGTGGAGTCGACAATATAGTGTCGTGCTGAGCAGTTGCAGGAAAAGTTGACAAAGTGCGCATGTGGTCCAAAGCGCTAGCCGGGAAACAGGGCCAACCTCCGAGCTCTTCTCCGCAAAAGTCGCGACCAAAGCAACTCAACTATCACTGCAACCACATCTGCGCCAACCAACCACGCTTTCGGGTTTCCACCAAGACTTGAGGGATATATTCGGGTGCAAATAACGAGCCTTTGTCATAATCCTCACATCCTGCCCTCATTTAGCAAGCCCTGTAGCCTCTCCGGCGCAAACCCAGAGTTCTCTCACCATGTCTTCACACGAGACATTATCGGCAGCAGCCAATGACCGCAAATCACGCCTTGCACAGCTCAAGTCACTCAAGAGAAAACAAGAACAAATATCAGACGCGCCCGAGGCTGCCGAATCGTCTACTACCAAGGACCAAGCCGAGCCTTCGCAAGCCCTTACGCGTACCGAAGATGACGCAGAATCCTCCGTAGTGAAGACATATCTCTCTGGCCGAAACTACGACCCGGAAACACGAAACGTTAAGCTGGGCTTCGATAACCTGCCGATTTCCGACCCCACCAACACACTAGAGTACAAGGCAGAACAGTTGGCACTCGAGACCAAGGCCCAGCAAGAAGCAGAGAAGGCAGAAGACAAGGGGCTGGATCTATTCAAGTTACAGCCCAAGAAGCCAAACTGGGACTTGAAGCGAGATCTGGACCAGAAGATGAAGCCATTGCATGTGCAGACAGATAATGCCATTGCCAAGCTGGTCAGGGAAAGGGTCGAGGCACAAAAGGCGATACGGGAGAAACAACCACGAGACGAGAACACTGGTGATGAAGTGGGCATGGAGGGCGCAGAATTGGTCGAGGCTATGCACTTGAAGGAGCAGGAGGAGGAGCGGGAAAGGAGACGGGAAGCAGAAGAGGAGGATATAAGCTGAGGGAGCGCAGTGAGCTCAAGAGAGATGCTCAAACACACGGCATAACAGGCCTCCGCTCTGTGCGCATTTGCGAGAGCCAGATAAATACCCTCATATCAGGTCTACCAGCCGGAATCTGCCGAATGCTCATGCAAGACAAGAAAACAACAGTGTAGCACGCACCTGTAATGAAAAGGAGCGAAGAGTTATTGTCGTTTTCGACGTCGTCGTCGGTCATATAGACCATGCCTTGGTAGAATTGAGGCAAACCATTCAATGAAGTCGTCATATTGTACATTATACTCCTATATCACCCGGATACTCTATTTTACACATGTATTCTCTCTTTAAGAAAAACCTTAATGAGTTGCTAGTATTGATACTAGAAAATGCACACAAGTGAGCGCCCATTATTTGAAGCTACTTCCGAACAAAGTTAGTACCAATCTACGTTTCTCGATATATTCGACCGATGTTATCAGAACAGTCCACCATGAAATGTTTTGCTAGAGCAAGACTAACACGATCTTAAAGCGAATATTTAATCTAACGACTTTTTCCTGCCTTGTTGCTCGTTTTGATACGTTTATCTTGTAGGAAAAAAAGCGATGGCGATGGGTACCTGTGACCGTTCAGCAGAGAAGAACGGAGCAGGAAACAAGAAACTCAAATCGGCCTTTAGAGACAAACCGTAGAAGTAAAGTGTCAAATACCATATAGCTGATGACGTAGTGCATCATTTGGGTGATCGCTGTATGCGAGATGAGGTCTCTTGTGGTTGTTGGACTTTGACCAACCTCATGCCATCCGACTGTACATTTGGGTACATAAACTATGGTAGGTTACGAGTGTGTATCGCAGAATCAAATTCCTTGACAAATGTTGCTGATGACCCGAGTATGTACACGTGGGAATGATAGATCGTTCTACAGGTCTGTCTGTTCCAACTCTCTCTATGGAAAGGCTAATAAACCCTGAGCTATTTACCAATATTAAAGACGTTCGCATACGCCATCGCATTTTCCCAATGACTAAACAATCAGATGTCAGTTGCAAGTTTCCCCCGCATATCAGTGCCGGCTGTTCTCCGCCGGCGCCTTCCTGAAAGAGTATTAACCTCGGTACCCGCAACATGTTGCGGAGGCGGGGACGAGCATCCGCGTGCCGTAAGGATACAGGATCGCAGCGGCGTATTTTATGTCGATCAAGGGCTGCTATGCCACATATAGCGACTCCGCTAAACTGTTTTCCATACAGTGGCTGTATCAAATAGCCCGGTTGACACTTAGAATACCTACTGTCTGTACGTTATCACGGCGCGTGCGGACGTGCTGCTGCGAAGCATAAATATACTTACATCTGAACACCGCCTCCACTTTCCAGCTCTACAACCATCATTCTACCCGTCTGTAACGGCTACACGATCAGTTAAGCTCATACTTTAGTTTTCTGTTTAGCAAATTGTTGACGTATCACCGTCGCCATGGTTCGCGAAAAGCAGCCCGTCTACGTCCTCGGCGTGGGCATGACCAAGTTCATCAAGCCTCGCGGCAAGGTGGATTACCCTGAACTTGGCTTCGAAGCTGGCGTAAAAGCTATGCTCGATGCACACATCAACTATGACGATGTTGATCAAGGTGTTGCATGCTACTGCTACGGCGATTCGACATGTGGCCAACGCGTCTTCTACCAGTTTGGCATGACTGGTATTCCTGTATACAATGTCAACAACAACTGCTCTACTGGCTCCACCGGTCTCTACATGGGACGAAACATGATTGCGCATGGAGCTGCAGACTGTGTGCTTGTCGTAGGCTTCGAGAAGATGTTTCCAGGAAGTCTGCAGACTTTCTTCCAGGACCGAGCAAACCCAACAGGTCCGACGGGCCTAATGTTGAAGGAGACGAGGGGTGTCACGAAAGCGCCCAGCGCAGCACAGCTGTTCGGTAACGCTGGTCGGGAACACATGGAGAAGTAAGTTTTTGTGGTTTCAATGAATGATCATTACCGTGTTCTAATGGCATCAATAGATATGGTTCCGAGCTCAGGGACTTTGCAGAGATCGGTCGCATCAACCATGCTCATTCGAAGAACAATCCTTACTCGCAGTTCCAAGATGAATACACACTCGAACAGGTCATGAAGTCCCCCATGATCCACGAACCTCTTACGAAGCTCCAATGCTGCCCGACTTCCGACGGTTCCGCAGCTGCAGTCCTCGTCTCACAAGACTTCCTCAACAAGCGACCTGAGCTCAAGGACCAAGCCATCTTGATCGCCGGACAGCGACTAGCCACTGACACGCCATCGCTATTCAACCGCAGTTCTATCGAGCTCATAGGATACAGCATGAGCGAGCTAGCTGCCAAAGAAGCACTAGCAGAGGCCAATGTCACTCCAGATGAAGTCAAAGTCTGCGAACTCCACGACTGCTTCTCCGCCAACGAAATGGTCACCATCGAGGCCCTCGGTCTCGCACCAAAGGGCAAAGCCCACGAGCTCATCCGCCAGGGCGGCATAACCTACGGAGGCAAAGTCGTCATTAACCCCTCCGGTGGCCTCATCTCCAAGGGCCACCCACTCGGCGCCACAGGTATTGCTCAGTGTGCCGAGCTCGTCTGGCACCTGCGCGGATGGGCCAACAACCGCTCCGTCAAGGACACCAAGGTAGCGCTCCAGCACAACCTGGGTCTCGGTGGCGCAGTCGTATGCACCGTGTACAAGAGGCACGATGGAAGCGCCGCGACCGACAAGTCCGATGATGAGATTTCAAAGATTACCGGCTTGGGATATAACCCTGCGACCGTGGCAAAGGGCTTTACCAAGGAGCAGGTTGATTCGGTGAGGAGTAAGAAGGCGAGGAGTGAGTGGGCGCTACAGGATACTCAGCAAAAAGTCGAGGCTAGGTTCTGAGTAGTAGATTCTTTTTCGGATTTTATATTAGATTGAGTTGTTCTAATTGAGTTTTTTTATATCTATGTACCAACCTTGTTTTATGGTCTACGGATCACGTGTGCAAATCATTCTTACAGCGATGCTAGTGAAATGAGTTTTGGTGAGTGGAAATTGCGTAACAAGGCCAATAGAGACGAGAACGCCTTGATGGCCTAATTCTCGTATTCTACCTTGTTATGCTTTCTATGAAATCCGCAAAAAAACGGTTTTGGTGGATGATTGCGAAGGACGACACCATTGCTGTTGCGTAATTGTAGACTTGGGGAAAAAAGTCAACTCCCAACCCATAAACTCCCTGTCCATGATCTTCCAAGCCGGTTATGAGAGACAAGACCTTCCGAAAGCATTAGTTATACTCAAAAACCCATTGCCGTATGTTTATCGGCCTGCGCGAAGGAGGCTTATCATCTTCCATATCGTTGAAGAGGACTAACACGGGTGACTCCCCATAGACCCAGCGGTAGACTTTAGCCATTTTCTCGCTATTGGGTGCAAAACTATCACTGAAAAGTAGTTTTCTTGCAAACAACGATTTGGTGTTTGGATCCTGAATGTATTGCAGAAAAGCAATGTCAAAGCGCTCGCGAATTCGGTGAAGACCACTGGCTGCGGCGAGGTAAAAGCTTTCTACGGATTGTATAACCTCGCCTTTGCTCCATCCGTAACGGCTTACTCGTTGGTATATTGAGCTATGGATTATGCTGAGGATCGTCCAGACAAGTTGAGAGGTGTCAAGGATTTCTAGGACGGAGTAGTCGATGCCGTCGACAATGTACAGCTTCATTGCTAGGTCTACGGTGAAAGCTAACAGAATGGCGTCGGCGGCTGTGAACTCGCCATGCTCGATCAGAGAAGTCGACCAAAGAAGCGATTTAGAACAGTCCCATGGGAATATGTAGGGGCTCGGTAGAGGGAAGATTGCGTTAATGTAGAAGCAGTCTTCGTCGTCATCATCATCGTCGAAGTCGGAATCGGAGTCGGAGTCAGAGTCTGAGTCTGAAAAATGTGAGTCGGTTGTAACATCATCCTCGGAGCTCATCTCTCTGTTTGTTGTGGTGGGCAGGCAAGACCTCAGAAGGCTCACAAGAGCGCTGCTAGATTGCGCCATTGGTGGGCGATGGACGAGGTTACTTTGGTCTATATGGCTTCATATGATGTTCTTTCTTCGATACTGAAGGGGTCATGGAAGGCAACCTCGTATAAATGTAAAAGGGGGAGTGGAATCCGAAGCACAATACAAAATCACCTATATATACGGATAGACTGCGAACTACGGTTGATATTCAAGGATTGGTTGCGTATGTGATGGGGAACCATGGTTGAGGAAATGGGTGTTGGAGAAGTTGGACCTGCAGTAGAGAGAGCCAGCTGTCCTGTTTGTTCTATAGGATACGACGACTATGCTGTAAGGGTCTGAGACGGCGATGGTATGCTGTACCGATGTTGCACCAGCAACCAGTCTCTTGATGGTGGTGTGGGGAGGGAGGGAGGGAGGGCTGAAGGGAGCGAATGAGCTAGCTGTTTACGTACAGCAGCCGCCTAGCGTGCCAAGACGCTTAACCAGGTGGATGAAATTTGTTGGCGACGCCCTCTTCTCTTCTTCTTCTTCTTCTTTACATATTGTCTACGGTCTCCAATAACCCTAAGGTCCTTCCTCGCAAGAGTGGATTTGCCTTTTCCAGAGCAGACCCAGAAGAAAGCACAGCCGTTCTAATCCTGCAGCTCGTCGTCGTCGACTTTGGTCGGTTTTGGAGCTGCGGGTTCGCTTTAGGCCTACATACATACATACAACACACACACTCTCTCTCTTCAGATGTGGCTGCGCTGATCCGACGGCTCTTCCGGGGGGAGTCATGGCTCTGGCTCCATGACGCCGCCCCTCGCAGCGGCCAAGGTACCTGGCATAGTTGCTGCCAGTGGTGCTGTCACAATATGCGGCCTCCCGTCACCGACACCCAGGTTGCGTCCCAATAACTAGGCGTGCCATATGCCCTATGCTGCAGGGAGGCAGCCAAACACTGGCCAACCACTCATGGCCATTGGGGAGCCTGTGCAGCCACCTGTCGTACGGCTCTAGATGGTCGGAGTCAATGGCCACAAATAAAGTTGGTCGACCAGCTGAACGGCCCCCGCATGTCTAGACCGGTGTCACTCCACAACACCATTGGCCACTCCGGGCGCGACAACAATAGAGCAGCTGAACAGCAGCCCAACAGCCACCAATTCAACCTGCTTCTCGTGCTTCTCCGCCCTTTTGCAACGAGTGTGTTTTCGTTGCTTTGGCCATGGCATTCATTCAGATGCTTAGCACACACGATCAGCAATTGAGCGGGCCACTATTGGCTAGCCCGCTGCGTGTTGTCGTATTGTCCCAGCTAGCTCTGTGTCTTACTTGGTCCGTCGCGTCTCTCGGGTCTAGAGACTGGCCGTATTTTCCGGTGACGCTCTATTGGCGAACGTGTCTCACAGCCCACTTTGTGGCTGGGAACTCGGTCGTTCAGCATAAGTAACTACTGCATAGTCGCATCGGTGATTCGAGGCCCATCACCTCGACAAAATGCGCCTCGGACCAAGACCTGGTTTCCGTCACCTAAGCATTTGTTGCCTGCTCGGAGATTTCCTCTCAGGCCTGTAGACCACTCCCATTCACAGTCATCGTCCTTCGCTTCCTGATACTCCCCACTATACTACTTTAATCGTGCCTGAAGTCAGTCTCCTGTACCTGGGGGGCCCTTACTTGTCCATCGGGAAACGTCATGAATGCACATCATGGCCTACGTACGACTGAGTTCGTTTGTTGTGTCTAGTCTTCTCACCTTGGCCCTATCTCAACAAGATGATCCTATCAAAGACTTTTGCCGTCGATGGGGTCACGCGACGGCGCAGATCGATTCGAAACTCTACATCGATGGCGGCATGATTGCGTCGACGCCATTTCAGTCAAACCATACGAGTATGTAAAATACCCAAATGCAGATGCCACAATCGTATCTGGAAAGCCTAACAATGATCCTCCAGACCCATGGCTTTTATTCAGCGACTTGAACCCATCGACCGTCGGTGCCGAGATGCCGGCACAATACGCAAATCTGTCCAAGCCTGGCAACATACCCAGCGTATCTGGCGGCTATACCTGGGCAGATAACACCAACAAATGCTTCTATCAATTTGGTGGAGAATATCCTGCAGGCGTCAGTCCTACGGATTTCAGTATGTGGACCTATGATGTACCACTCAACCAGTGGAATAGCACCGACACAGCAGGCGACAAAACTATACAAAGAGTATCATTCGGCGCTGGGACACAGGTAGAAGAACGTGGTCTCGGCTTCTACTTTGGCGGCTGGCTGAGCAATCGAACTATGGTAGACTGGAAAGGACCCCCTATGGCTACAAATGGTCTTATTCAGTTTGACATGTCTACTGGCGACTTGAAGAACATATCGGGGCCGGATGACATTGGAAGAGCTGAGGGACAACTGGTATATCTTCCTGTGTCTGACAGCGGCGTGCTAATCTATTTTGGCGGCATCGAGGATACTTATCGTAACGGGAGCTTTGATGCAGTAAGTCTAAACACTACATGCATATGATCAGCATACTAATCTTGTTTCTAGGCGAACATGAGTGTAAATTTTATCCGAATTCTGCCTAGTTTATAACTAACGCTATCCAGACCATTCACATCTACGATATGGCTTCGTCGAAATGGTATACACAGACAGCCTCAGGCACTGCACCTCCTACGCGCAGGCAATTCTGCGCAGATGTTACCTGGCCAGATGATCAGTCATCTTATAATATGTAAGAGACCTTTTCTTTCTATTGTGTCCATCAACAGTTGGTTATGCGGTTGTGATATTCACTTCTGATGTGGAATCGCTGGCTGTCCGAGATCCATGGCGTCTACGTCATGTGTGTGTATTTCCCTTGAATATCGCTTGGATTTCTCCAGAAATGCAGGGTCCTGATTGAGGGTCTGTCAGAGCAACATTGGGGTATTCAGGCCGCGCGTACTTTGAGCCGGCAGACCAATCGCATAAGCACATGATGTGAGCAGAGTTGGCTTACTGTGATCAGTTATCTCTACGGCGGTTATGGGTTTGGGGGAACTCCCGCATTTGATGATGTCTACATCCTCTCCCTTCCCTCTTTTACGTGGATAAAGGCGTTTCCCCTTGGCGATGGTGGGTCAAATCCGGTCGTAGTTGGCCATGGAGGTTGTAGTGCCAACGTCATCAACCGCACTCAGATGTTGGTCATAGGTGGTTGGTTTCCCATATACGACAAATGCGATTCGCCAGAAAGTCAAGGGCAGCATAACATGGTTCTTGGATTCAACGGCGAGGGTGCTAAGCTTTGGGACAAGTTTCAGCCAAAGATTGACGACTACGTAGTACCTTCGCCTATTGTGGCAGCCATCGGTGGGGGGTATGTTTTACTCAGCAGCTTGTGAGAGAGATCATGTCTAACAATGGTAACAGGCCAACCGGAGGTGCCACTAAAACTACGCCCGCGACCTGGGGGCATCCTGACTTGGCAACATACTACACTTTGAAGCCTTCATACGCAGCCAGATCAGCTACTCGTCCACTCCCGTCGGCAACAGGATCGCTGTCACCCAACCAGCCCAAAAAGACAAATATTGGTGCTATTGCTGGGGCTGCTGTTGGAGGTGCTGTGGGATTAATTCTCTTATTATGCCTCATCTTGTTTTGCCTACGCAGACACAAGAATGCTTTGAAGGAAAAGAGAAAGAAGGAAGGCGATATCAATAATGCAAATCCGCCAATTCCGCCTGCTGAGTTGGAAACCACGGTTCCACAGGAGATGGCCGCCTCGGAGGCTAGCAAGTACGTATCCATTCACAATCGAGTCGACGCTGCCACCGTTGCCCAACATCAGGAACATGCCCAACAGTACTCACATTCCGCCAGCCACAACTACGGCTCGCCACAGCCCACCCAAGGCCCTCCGTCGTACGGATTTGTGCCGCCTTACACATCACCCACGGAAGCCACTTTCAGCCACGTCTCCCCGAGTGTAGGGCGGTCCTTCTCAGACGATGGCATTACACAAAACTCTCCAACGACGGTGTGGGGTACGCCAGTAGACTATCATTCACATGGATCAAATCATGAAGGGCATTATTCGTATCCTACTCCAACCACGCCACGACAACCCCCAGGGGATCTTTTTCACCAGCAAGTTCCAATATACTACTCGCAAGTCAATTCCATGGCAACGCGCTCACGGCATTCCCGGAGCAACCTCACCGAAGACGGGGAGGCCTCTGACAGTTCACTAGCAGGTGGTTCGGAGCAGCTCCCCGTCAGCATTGCGAACACGCCTGCTCACTTTTACACACATGCAGGATCATATATTTCGGGAGGCAGGAGTAGCGGTGGGCGGAGTCCGGATGGAAGAAGACCTGTTCAAGGGAGGTTTATGGAAGAAGATCACGTATGAGTAATGCAACTTGAGGGAGGGCCCGGAAACTTGGCCTATTGTGATCCCAAGCTTGCAAACTTGGAGGGTTTTAGTTTCGAGATCATGTCCCATGATGAACTGGCGTTATTTGAGATTGGCGTGCTTCAGTTAAGCACAGGGTATACGTACAATCTTTTCAGAATCTACTATGACATAATTATTAGCGGGTAACTATATGCAATTAGATTTCAATGAAATGAAATTCGGGCCGACTATAATATCTGTACAGATTACAGCTACTTTAGGCTAGCCAAAACTACACACGTACTAGGATGTTGCGATGAGCAAGTGTGGAATGGAATTGGAAATGTTAGACGTGCGCTCTTTAGTGCAATGATTGTCACGTGCTACCGCGCTTACTTCGGTCCCGCTGTCGTTCACACGTTTCCCACTACTTTTGCCAAGCGCAAGGACACATGTCTTTAGCAAACGCAACGCTCTCGACGCCTGTCCTTCCCATGATCGCATTGCGCGCACCATGATCAACCTGCGCTCCATCCTCCTCCTGGTGATATCCTACGTTATCATTCCGCGCCTCACATTTCTCCCGCCCAATGTCCACTCGCTGCTAAGCATCTTCGGGCCCTTTCTCATACCTCTCGTTTTCGACTGGATCAAAGCCGTGCGCACAGCTTCTCCAAGCGTCCCCATACGTCCGACACCACCAAGAGTTCAGTATGCACTCAATTTGCTCTTCTTGAGCGCAGTCGTGTGCCTTGGTCTTTCGCTTTCGCGATACGCGCCCGAGAATGTCTTCCTCAAGACACAGAGCCACATACGAACGGAGCCAGGCGTGCTATTTATACGGCTGAGGCATCTACGCCCACTGACGGACGAAGATGAAGCCCTCCTGACAAAGTTCAAGTGGGGTATGCGCAACAAGTTGCTCTACCTCGCATATGGTCCAGACACACTGTTGAATTGCGTGTGGTGCACGGTGGCCGACGGGAATGATCAGTTCAACTACTTTCTATACTCTCTGCCGAAGATTGTTACGCCGCACATATTTCAACTAGCCGTGCTCGGTCTCGCTACCTCGTCGCTTGTCGGAGCTGAAGGCTCACGCTTCCGCATCCACGCTACAATTGCAGGAATATTTGTGATGGTGGTAGAAGTCTGGTACATGGGTACCTATGATATCCTGGCCAACAAGCGGGCAAAGTATGTCCAGGACCTCGATTCGGCATACTGGCGCGTCCGCTTCCTACGATACATGACGTTCGCCCTGGTAGACATAGGCCTGGCGTATGTGCTGTGGGCTACGAGTACCAACCGCTTGTTTGCGAAACCCGTTTCCATTGCCGAGCGCATCGAGGGTACTACCCGGACGGCAGAGGATACTTTTAACAAGATGCGGGCATTGGGGCTGCTCACCAACTCTGTAAACCGCGATCCGGCGCTGAGGGGCGTAAGGGAGGAATACTGGAGGACAGAGGGACAGGTCACGGCAGAAGTGGTGCAGGATGAAGTGGTCACGGAGCAGATCAATGCTACGATTAGCAGGTTGGATATGGGCTCGCTGGAAGGTCGTGTTGGAGAGGTTGCCGATGGAATACTTGCAGGCATTGACAGTTTGAGGGTAGGGTAAATGCTTTCAGCGAGCTACATGAACCAAGCATACTGATTGCTTGGATGCTGATATGGACTCGTCATCTCATCTCAGGCACTGCATTGTCGGATAGAGATGGATGGAGGAGCTGGCTATATGCGGAATGATGCTGGCCAGGCATGATGTAGGTGGCACTACTGCATCAAAGTGCATAGCGGCTCTCGGAAGATGTCAAACGATCCTGATATGTACCCTGTTGCTTCGCGAAGGTCACTTGAACGATTTATATCCCTGCAACAAAGTTCTCTATCGCTTGAACCGCTGCTTGCCGAAGGGGCATCTTCCGCAACTGCCATGGCAATTTTGTCGCGGCCAGTTGCCAGTACTGTCGGATACGGAACCGTAGACACGTGTATACAAGACGTGTATATATGTATGCACTATATAGTCCTTCTCCGAACATGGAGCCGAGTCCGATGTCGCATTGCTTGAGGCTTGGGATGAGTCTTCGTCAATCGGAAGTCTGACCGGATACTAGCGGCAGGTACGGGAGCGGTGGGCCTGGCCTGGATACCACAGGCTCGGCACACGCCCTACCAACAACACCGCATCTAAAATAGTCAGGTACGCTAGCAGACACCGCACCGGCTTCTGGAAGACGCGTATGCCGGCACCGTGCGGGAATCAATGACACGGCTGTATTGCAGCAATGGCAAATTCAAGACGAGACGATGCTCAATGGCAGCGGCAAAGAGGCGGCAGCTAGCAAAAAAAAGTTTGTTATCAAGTTGGGGCTCCGCCGGAAGTGGAACCTTATATCATGGCCATGGCATTCGTATGTAAGAAAAAGGACACTAGACCGCCGCGGTAGTCGGTGCACGGCTGGGCGGACATCACGTCGATGGATCCTACAGGTAGGTGGGTTTGGTCCCGTCCGTGTGATAGGGAGGTGTGACTCTTGGTCGAAATTTTTCGTTCCTTTGGTATAAGAGGCTGGCTTGGGTACCTTGTTTTCCTTTCTTTGTACTTGACTAACCCTTCACCCCCTCCTTCACCCTCTCTATCACTGATTGTGGTTCCGCTGCTTCGTCGGCCATTGTCACTCCAACTCTTGTCGAGTCACAATCTAACTGTAATTAAAAACAAAAACAAAGCAGAACAGTAACCATGGCACCCATCGCCGTCACGCCCCCAAACCAAAACGAGAACGTCACCGACCTCACACAAGAGGGAATCAAGTCGGCGCTTCTCAAGAACGCCCCGGGACAAATCAACTCGTCATCTCTCACAAACTCCATCACTGCCACACCACCAAACGAGCCAGCATCCAAGACTCAGGATGTAGTAGAAGCACCTCTGGCGGAGCTCGATGCTTCCAAGATGACCTGCACATACACCAACACTCCCCGCTCAGTCCCCGCTGTAGGATCGGCAGAGATGGCCAGCCAAAAGGTGTGCACCGACCACATGGTACAAGCCAAATGGACCGTCGAGTCTGGCTGGGAAGCACCCACCCTCCAACCCTATGGCCCACTATCCCTCGCACCCACCGCCTCATGCCTGCACTACGCAACCGAATGCTTCGAAGGCATGAAGCTCTACCGCGGCCACGACGGCAAACTCCGTCTGTTCCGCCCAGACCTAAACTGCCGCCGCATGCTCATGTCGACCAACCGTATTGCGCTGCCTGCATTTGACCCGCAGGAGCTCCTCAAGCTCATTGTCAAGCTCTGCGCTACAGACGGCAAGCGCTGGCTCCCCAAGGACCGCCCGGGCCAATTCTTATACATCCGCCCCACGATGATCGCTTCGGACCCCGCGCTCGGCGTCGAACGCCCCAAGGAAGCCTTGCTCTTTATCATCCTGTGCTGCTTTGCCCCCATGGGCGACATGAGCGGCGGCATCAAACTCCTCGCCTCCCAGGACGACATGTGCCGTGCATGGCCCGGCGGCTTCGGATACGCCAAAGTAGGAGCAAACTACGGTCCTTCGCTCGTTGCACAGGGCGAGGCTCGCAAGCGCGGTTACCACCAGATTCTGTGGCTGTTCGGTGAAGACTGCACCATTACCGAGGCGGGTGCTAGCAACTTTTTCGTCGTGTGGCGGACGAAAGAGGGCAAGTTGCAGCTTGTTACTGCAGACCTGAACGAGAGGATTGTCCTGGACGGTGTGACGAGGCGGTCCATCTTGGAGCTTGCCCGCGCGAAACTCGTCTCTGATGCCCCACAGGATCTCGAGACTCTTGAGGTCGTCGAGCGCAAGTTCAACATCTTTGAGATTGAGGAGGCCGCAAAGGAAGGCCGTCTTGTCGAGGCCTTCGCAGCGGGTACTGCCTGGTTTGTTGCGCCCATCAGCCAGATTCACTTCCGCGGCAAGGACATGGATGTACCCATGGCCAAGGGCAATTCTGGCGCCTACGCCGAGTTTTTCAAGTCCTCGCTCAAGGGCATCATGTGGGGATGTGATGGTATGGAGACCCACGAGTGGGGCCGTGTCATTGATGAAGAGTAGCATGTTTTTTTTCTCTTTCTCTTTTTTTTTCGGGCAAGAAGATGGGAGATGGAGATGAAAAAAGACGTTTGGCATTATCATGTGCATACAAGCGAGGCGTTCATGTTAAAGTCTGGGGCGGAGGTTCAATTTGTGTCAAGGCATTTTTTCCCCTTTTTTTCTTCTTCTTCTTATTTCATATTAACGGTTCAAAAAGCGGTGGAGCGACGAGAGTACATGACAGTGTATGGCATAGGCACTTTTTTTGTGCAGAAGCTTCTATAGAAGAAGAATTTACATGTGCAAAGATATTATAGTACTCAGTCGTCATCCTCGAAGTTTGGCATTGCTGGTACTTGCCGCGTACTTCTTTCCACCATCTCGTCTGTATCGTTGATTCCCCGTCTCAGCAAAACGTGCTCTCCCATGGGTCCTTCGCAAAGTTCGACTAGCTCAACGTCTTGTGCTCGGTGATATCCCGACATAACTGCTTCGTCTGTACCAGGGCTTGTGTCCTTGGATGGTCTTACACTCTGCTCACTGGGCACCGTTGTGCGCTCCCATTGGTATTCAACGCCATTGTCGTTTGCGGAGACTATATTGCGTGGATGATTGGTGCTGAAGAAGGACAGTCGGTGGACAAGTAGGTGACGCAGTGTAGGCTATAGTTACGAAGCTTTAGTGTAACAAATCTCAGGGTGTAAGAGGGTCATTTCATACTGACCATGCAGACACAAAAGACACTAGTGTTGGCTTCCAGGACACTCCAGTAGTTGGCTGGTGTGTTGTCCCAGGTGGGGTTCAGCGACTCAGCGTAATTGATGATAGACCTTATTCGCAGACACGAAACGGCGAGGATGCTGCGACGAGAAACGGATTGTTAACGTTCATAGTCTAAGAAAACCAATTAATCAGCGTCTACTTACAATGTGCCCACAGTGAACATGGTAAGTACCTCTAGTTTCCTCCTTAGAGTCATCGATTGTTGATACAGGACAGGAACTGGTATAAGCGCGATAAGAAGATCCAAGAAGACTGCGGCTCCAGCAGCCGACAGTACGAGATAGTTGATATCCCAGCATGAGCCCGTGTGCTCACCGTCCCAGCCCGTCCAGACCAGAGAAACGGGCTTGCAAAAGAAGGCGATGCTGAACTGGAAGATGAGCCAATACGTAATTGTGAGGGCCATGCCAGTATAAATGTAGGTCTTTGTCTTCTTTCGGGGAAGTATGCGGAGGTACATGAATAGCAATGCCAGTCTCGCAAGGGCAGTAGTGGGCCAGTAGAAGAATTTCCCGAGCCATTCCAGCTATTTGTGTTAGTGAGGAGGTTTCGGGAGACTATGTCGTATGCGGCCAGCTCACTTTGTGTATGTAGGTGATATCGTCAAAGGGCAACGTCCACGCATCCCGGCCTAGACCCGCAGATGCAATGCGTAGCTGTATAGCGTTCATGGGGATCAAGGCCAATCCAGCGCCAAGGGAACAGGCGTCGTCCCAACGGAAGGAGCGATTGAGGACTGCATCCAGGGTACGCAACAGAACTGAAATGGTAGCAATACTTCCGCTCACGCTTGCAACGGTCAAGGGTTGGATTGAGCGATTGCGAACGGGCCTTTGACACACGGTGGCGGTGATGTTGAGCGCGGTGAGGGCTTGTTTGATGGTACATGTTCTATCAGCACACGCATGCATGCTACGAGCGACATCTTGATTGGTACAGAAACATGTGGCATTGTTAGGAGAGCACACCGACAGCGTCTCGAGAGTGGATGCTAAGCAGTCTATCTAGTGAGGTCAGGACATTGTGTCTGCAAACGTAAGTAATGAGTGGCGGGTTTCGACTAACCGCACACTGTGGCAATAGATGATGCAAGTCACTGGAAGCATTGTTCAGGTCGTGGGGACGGAGAAAGTAGTCCAAGTAGGTGGATCCCAGCATGGCTGCATGTCGCCAGATGAGGGGCGCGCCTTGAATTTAAACGCAGATGCAAGAGGATTCAGCTTTAGCGACACACAAGGCATGGGCAAAGGCAGATTGGCCATGTATGGGGCCATGGAACATGCGGGGAGCTGAAGCGGAAGGTCGTGTGGCGAGAGGCGTTATGCAAGGAGAGCCCTTGGCAAAAGCGTGATGCTCGCAGTGTGCCTGAACATACGGATGGATGTATACATGTACTCTGCTGTATGTATGATAGATGCCTCTTGAATAAAAAGACCAAGGTTGGTTGGGCATAGTTATGGAAAGGCATGGAAAGGCAGTCTTGGTTGGGTTAGGCATGTAACCCGAGTGTTGGTAACAAGGCTGTTCCCGTGTTGAAGATAATGAATCTGCAGACGACAGCACGAGGATGCAAGCCACCAGCCGTCCGATTAGGCCGTGCCAACAGCGTGAGAAGAGAAGGTTCAGGCAAGGGTGAGAGACGAGGATGGGAAGGGTGGTGAATGAGTAAATGCACAGTAGGAGTGAGCAAAGAGCAGGGGAGGAGCAGATCGCAGATGCAAGAGTGGAGTTGCTAGCGCTGGTGTGGTGTGTGCTCTTGTCTCTCGGCACGGGTAGTTCCAGGTTCAGGTTGACAAACGCGACTTCACCGCGCAACCCGTGTCTCTTCTCCTTCTGCGACGTCAGCACCCAAAGCCTCTTGTTTGTATGAGCAGCTCGACAGCCTCTTGCTCCGCCAACCCGCCCGTCCGCCAACATAAACTTGCCCTCCCCACTCCGCCAGCCTGCCCGCACAATCTCCCTTTGGCCCAAGTGCCCCACCTTCGTCCATAGACACAACTTCTGCAATCCAACCACCCTCTGCGCGCTCGCCTGCTGCCTACGCCCGACGCGCACTCCCTCCTCGCCACGACTGAAGCAGAGCCGCTGGTCAAGCTTGTTGGCACTACAGACGACACCTCCAGGCTGATTGGGAGCTTTTCCCGCCGCGCTGCAGCCCGCCATGTCTCTGTCAATTGAAGAGCTCGACGCCACAGTGCGCGCCTTCTACGAGGGCCGCGGTGATACAGTATGTCCTCTCGTCCCCTTGGCCTGCCCATTACGCCCTGGAGCACAGCTAACACTTTCTTCCTCGCAGCAAAAACAAGCTCAAGCTACGCTGAACCAGGTAGGCATCCTAATTTCCGCGGACGCTGCACGAGCTTGCCCAGCTGACTCCCGCATAGTTCAAGGAAAACCCTGATGCGTGGCTACTGGTCGACAAGATCCTTTCCGATGCGCAGTATCCGCAGACCAAGTGTGAGTCAAGACAAAGGCTGCGATGCAAGGCGAGTGAACCATGGCGCTAATCAAGACGGCAGATCTGGGTCTCCAAGTCCTCGACAATGTCATCATGACCAGATGGAAGGTGCTGCCCCGCGACCAATGTCAAGGTATGGCTGAGAAAAACTTCTTCTGCCAACTAGGCTGACAACACCAGGCATCCGCAACTTTATTGTCAACTTCATTATCCAGCTCTCCAATAACGACGACACCCGCCGCGCCGAGCGCACCCTCCTCAACAAGCTCAACCTCGTCCTCGTTTCGGTTTTGAAGCAGGAATGGCCCCACAACTGGCCCACCTTTATCAACGAAATCATATCGTCATGCCATAGCAGCCTGGGAATATGCGAGAACAACATGGTCATTCTGCGCCTGCTCTCTGAAGAGGTCTTTGACTACTCGGAGGAGCAGATGACTTCGGCCAAACGACGAGAACTCAAGCAGAGCATGTGCGACGAGTTTACCGCCATCTACCAGCTTTGTTCAGAGGTTCTGCGCACAGCCACCGAGGCCTCGCTCATCAAGGCAACTTTGGAGACGCTACTGCGCTTCCTCAACTGGATTCCTCTGGGATACATCTTTGAGACGCCCCCCAGCGGCCAAAGTCTGATTGAGACACTGCGAAGTCGCTTCCTCGAAGTGCCAGACTTCCGCAACATTACGCTGAAATGTCTCACTGAGATTGCCGGTCTCCACACAGAGCCGGCCTACGACGATAAGCTCGTTTCCATGTTCACCGAGACATTGACGGCTATTTCCAAGATTATCCCACTTTCGCTTGACTTGAAGAGCACATACTCTTCTAGCAACAGCAGAGACCAGGAGTTCGTCCTGAATCTCGCTCTGTTCCTCACTAACTTTTTCACAATGCACCTGAGCGTCATTGAGAATTTAATGAACAGGGACTTCCTCACCCACGGACACTTCTACCTCATTCGCATTAGTCAAATTGACGATCGTGAGGTCTTCAAGATCTGCCTGGAATACTGGACCAAACTTGTCTCCGAGCTGTACGATGAGATGCAGGCACTCCCAATCACCGACATGAACCCCCTCCTGAACATGGGCATCCCTGGAAATGGAGCCCGCGAATTGGCAAACTACCCCCTGAGAAAGAATAAGTACACCGAGATTCTTTCCAACCTCCGAACAGTCATGATTGAAAAGATGGTCAGACCCGAGGAAGTTCTTATCGTCGAGAATGACGAGGGCGAGATTGTCCGTGAATTCGTCAAGGAGAGCGACACGATTCAACTTTACAAATCTACAAGAGAATGTCTCGTCTTCCTGACCCATTTGGATGTTAACGATACCGAGCAGATCATGTCGGAAAAGTTGGCTCGTCAAGTTGACGGTTCAGAATGGTCATGGGCCAACTGCAACACCCTCTGCTGGGCTATTGGTTCCATCTCCGGTGCCATGAACGAGGAAACTGAAAAGCGTTTCTTAGTCACTGTCATCAAGGATCTCTTGGGATTGACTGAGATGAAGCGAGGAAAGGACAATAAGGCTGTCGTCGCCAGTAACATCATGTACATTGTCGGCCAATATCCCCGATTCCTCAAGGCTCACTGGAAATTCCTGAAGACTGTGGTCAACAAGCTGTTCGAATTCATGCACGAGACCCACGAGGGTGTCCAGGACATGGCTTGCGACACCTTCATTAAGATTGCGAACAAGTGCCGTAGACATTTCGTCGCTCTCCAGCCTGGCGAGACCGAGCCATTCATCGACGAGATTGTTCGTAACCTCAGGAAGATTACCGCAGACCTTTCGCCTCAACAGGTTCACACCTTTTACGAAGCCTGTGGTTACATGATCAGCGCGCAAGGACAGAAGAGCATGCAGGAGCGCCTTATCGCCGACTTGATGGCTCTGCCAAACTCGGCTTGGGATAACATCATTGCCCAAGCTAACCAGAACCCTGCCTGCCTCCAGGATTCCGAGGTCATCAAGATTGTTGGAAATATCATGAAGACTAACGTTGCAGCGTGCGGGTCTATCGGATCCTACTTTTACCCACAAATTGGCCGGATATACTTCGACATGCTGACAATGTACCGTGCAAGCTCACAGCTCATTGACGAAGCAGTTCAGCGGGAGGGCAACATTGCGACCAAGATGCCCAAGGTACGCGGTCTCCGCACAATCAAGAAGGAAATCCTTAAACTCATCAACACATACGTCGAGAAAGCCGACGATCTGGAGATGATTCACAACAACATTGTGCCGAAGCTCTTGGAAGCCGTTTTGATTGACTACAAGAACAATGTCCCGGACGCTCGTGAAGCAGAGGTGCTGAACGTAATGACAACCATTATTAACAAACTACATGTACGTTGGAGACCCAACCTGAGCAAGCACATGGTCGGACTCGCTCAGCTACCGCCCGACTCTATGCTAACAATCTCACAGGGAATGATGGAGGACCAAATCATCAACATCATGGACAGCGTTTTCGAGTGCACATTGGACATGATCAACAAGGACTTCTCCGAGTACCCGGAGCACCGCGTCGAGTTCTTCAAGCTCCTGCGAACCATTAATCTCCGCTGTTTCCCAGCCCTGTTGCGTCTGGATGCACGATCCTTCAAGTTTGTCATCGATTCGTGCATGTGGGCCAGTAAGCACGACAACCGCGAGGTTGAGAGCGCGGGTCTCTCCATGTGCTTTGAGCTCATTTCCAACATGGCCGAAACCGACCAGCAGACTTGCAACGCTTTCTTCCAAACGTTCTTCACCACGATTCTCCAAGATGTCTTCTTTGTTGTCACCGACAGCGACCACAAGGCTGGTTTCAAGTCACAGTCAATGTTGTTGGCCAAGTTGTTCTGGCTTGTTGACTCGGACAAGCTGCAAGGCCCAATCTACACATCACCAGATATGGCACCAGCAGGTACACCAAACCGAGAATTCTTGCGAAACTTTGTTGGCAACCTGCTGGCAACTGCCTTCCCCAACCTGCAGACGTACGTTTTCCCTTGTTGTTTATCGTATCATCTACTAACATGTGCTAGCGCCCAAATCGCATCGTTCATTGACGGATTGTTTGCCACCAACTCTGACCTGAACCGGTTCAAGGTCATTCTCCGAGACTTTTTGATTTCTCTGAAGGAGTTCTCTGGGGACAATGCCGAGCTCTACGCCGAAGAACGCGAACAAGCAGCCAAGACGGCCAAGGAGCAGGAGCGCGAGCGTGCCATGAAGGTGGGCGGTCTGCTGAAGCCCTCGGAGATGGACGACGACGAGTTGTGACTTGACGTCGAGTTGGAAGCAAACGTGGCTACACGCACGCCCTACGACGCTCAAGGCGCTCCCGACGAGTCTGCAAGCAGCAAGCGCTCGAATGACCTGGATGGATGGGACATGTATGGATTGTGAGCGACTGTGGGGGTAAAGTGTGGAGGACGCAAAAGGTGGCGGGGGTTGTGATGTTGGGCTGGAATGGGGAAGCACGCAATTTGATGCACCGTCAGAGTTTCGGGCAAGCAGGAATGGGTTCGTTGTGGTCTAATACCCTATAGACCTTTCATTTGTTCGGTTGATACATGGACACATGGCTGGCCTGGAGGTAGCGTGGCTTGGATTACAGATAAAAGAAAAGGAGAGGGGACGTTGCTGGTGGCGTTCAAGGCAACGTTGTCTCGAAAGCGAAGAAGAAACATGGTTAAGTGCCACAATGATTTCCCCGATGCCTGTCTGGCGGCTACTGCGTATGCGCGTTTGACCGTGCAGCCGGGCCGTCCCACTCTGCAGCTGTACATGTACACAAGCAGTGTAGTGCGCCCTTAGCAGTCGGTGATATGATGACGCAGCCTGGCTGAGATGAGGGTCCTTTGTGATTTTGTTTTTCCGCGGATCGGGCTGGAGTGGAGGGGTCATCGCGTGTCGCGCTGTGTGCATGCCTCGGTGATGGGGGAGAGGCGGTTGAGATGCCTGTCTGAGCTAAAGAGTGGCAGCACTTGCCCTTACGTAACCCGACCAGGACGCTACCATTCGGCAGAATAACCGAATCCAGACCCCTGCCAGTGCAACCACGCTCGACGGTGCGCGAGCACTTGTTCAACCTCGTGGCGCCTATACGCCTTCTGATTCGCCAGTACACCACCTGTCGTGTGAACGACATGGGCTCTTTTGCTCTTTTGCCAGCGTATACTCAACCTCGTCTCGTGGCCCTCTAAGAACAAGCCACCGGCTCTTCGCTGAACGCCCGGCACCTTGCTCGGCACCTGCCAATACTTGCCCGACTAGAACCATCTCTAGACTGATTCGTTTCTCTGCAGGGTGTCAACAGCCGCATCCCGAATGACTTCACTCTGCCAACCTGCCTGACCACTACTACGCACGGCCACTGTCAGGGCTGTCATCACCGACCCTCAGCTCAATTTGTCCTTGTTTTCAGGCCCCACTGCCGAATAGGCGTCTGTTGCACGACCACACGCTTGTCTCGGCATAACCTGTATGGTCAGATCTGTACCGCGATCTGGACCAGCATCCATTGCCTGTGCATCATACGCGCATTGCCGTGAGGCTTCGAGAACACTGTCGCCGGTTTTTCACTCTCTGTTAGCACAATGTACGTCTTCCCCTCATATGGACACCCTTCAACCCCGCCCTATGGTGGTCTTGAACAAGAAGGCCTCGTCAACAAGTCTAGCATCCAAGGAAGACACCACTGACTCTGCACGTTTCACCAGGAAGTTCGGAAAGCACATACAGAAAAGGCAACTGGAAATCCCAGAATATGCCGCCAGCTTTGTCGACTACAAAGCGCTCAAGAAGGTCCTTCTACTTTTTGCCCTTTTTTTCCCACACAACATGGTAGCTGATAGGGTTCTGTGTAGCTTATCAAGAAACTTAGCGCCACTCCAGTCATACCTCCACTGAGCGAAGGAAGCAATCATGATTTGCTCGACCCTCAGACCTCATTGCAGGCAAACAAGGCCACATTCTTCTTCAGAGTGGTAGGCAGTCTCGGTTCTTGCAATCGCTAAGTCAAATTTTGACAATGGCAACAGGAACGCGAACTCGAAAAGGTCAACACCTTTTACTTGCAAAAGGAGGCAGAGGTACGTCGCACAGATTGTGTGTCATCACCTGCTCACCATGTCCACAGTTGCGCCTACGTTTGACCACCCTTCTGGATAAGAAGAGAGTGATGCAGCAGCATCCGCAATCTGTCTCAAAGACATCTTCGCGTTATGTTGCTCTAGAAGAAGGACTAAAACAGTTTAGCATGGATCTCAACAAACTCGAGGTGATTGGCTCACGTGCATTTGGAAGGGGGGTTTGCCGAAACTGACCTGACTCTAGCAATTTGTCGAAGTGAACGAAACTGCCTTCTCCAAAATCCTCAAAAAGGTGTGCTGCACCTTGTTTTCTCTACACCGCTGTCCTTGCCTTGCTGACTCTTCTTAGTGGGACAAAACATCAAAGGTCTGTCGCCAAACTCCATGTATTTCCGGGCCCTGGTTGACGTCAGCAATAGTCGAGAGAAAAACAGCTTTACCTTGCGCGCGCCGTCGAAGTCCAACCATGCTTCAACCGAGAAGTCATCAGCACATTGTCCGATCAAGCTACTCAAGCGCTTTTTGATTTTTCAGGGTGGGCCGAAGGTGAAGGGGTACAAGCGCCTCATCCTGCAGCTGAAGCACGCCTCTCCGAGCCCGCATTCGACGTCAAGATCGAGCTCGACAACCAATTTGTTCAGGCCATCAACACTGGAAACCAAGGCAAGACTCAAGAATGTCTTGCTCGCCTAGCCACACTTCCTGACGCGCGCGAGCACGTTTCAAGGGCATTCCTGAGCACCGTCGCAGAAGCGCCAGAATCTACGCTGAAAATCCTTCTTGATTCAAACCTTGTGAATATTGCACAAGAAGACGAAATCAATGAGCGAAACTGTCTCCACAAGGCTTCGATCAGCGGACGCATTGAAGTGCTCAGGCTTGGCCTTGCAAGCAGTGTAGATGCTCACGCGACGGATGTGTACGGCAGGATACCACTGCACTATGCCTGCATGCATGGGTACGTGGAACTGGTCGAGGAACTCATCAATACCGCACAGGATACGGTAAACTTTCGCGACCAAGACAGCTTTACACCCCTGATCCATGCGATTGTGCATTCAAAGCTTGCCTGTGTCGAGATTCTCTTGTCACGAGGCGCCGATCTTACTCGTCTGGGGCCCGGAGAACATGTGCCACTCAATCTCGCATGCCAATATGCGTCGCTAGAGATCCTGGAGCTTCTTCTACAGAGATCTGCCGAGATGCTGCCAGATGCAGAGGGACTGTTTCCACAGCACTTGGTAGCAAGATCGGGAAAGACACCACAGGCGCTTCTCTTGCTACAGAAATATGGTGCTGATCTCAATCAAACAGACAAACTCTACCAGTGGACACCTCTGTTCCACGCGGCGAGTGAAGGACATGTAGAATGTCTGCAGACATTACTCCAATGCGGAGTCGACGTGGACATTGTGGACGAGAAGGGCTTGTCTGCTATGTACTATGCAACATGGGAAGGCCATATTGAGTGCATGACACTGCTTGCTTCTGTAGGGCGTGGTGTTGGACTGATGACACAGAAACAAGCCTCTCCGCAGATCCCATCACAAATGTCGAGCTCGATGCCTACGGCAATGGATATCGAGGGCGACCCTGACGGCATTCCCGAATTTATCCTGCCCCCTCCCATCATCCCATTCCGGAGATATGGACACAACTTCCTAGACACCAAGACATTCGTTGTGATCAATTTCGAGAAGATTGGCAAAGATGCGATCCGCTTCTACGACGAGTCCAAATACCCAGCCGCAAGGCTGACAATCTCGTCAAAAAGCTCCGACCTCATACCACGCAACATTCTGTTACCTATCCAAGATGAGTTCAAAGTCATCTCTTTCCAGATCGAGAACCTGGATACTTTCTCCATCGACTTTGACGTGTACCCTACGATAGGGTCAAAGGTCATTGCACGCAGTGTAGCTTCCTCGAAGGTGTTTACGGAGCGTTCCAAAGGCACAGGAAGATGGCATCTTGAGCTGTTCGACCCCAGGCTTCGCGCGATTGGCAGAGTTACTTTCGACTTTCAAGTTGTCAAGCCCTTCCACGGTATCCCACTGGAGATTACTCATTTTGCCACTTACTGGAAAGCTACGAGCCAGCTGGATTCACAACCTCATACTCTCATCACAGGTTCAAGCCTATCTGGGGAGTATGTCCGATTGTTCGTTCAATTGACTGCCGACGGTATACCGGTACTGCATCCTCAGTGGAAAGTGAACCACCATGGTCTTGAAGTTCCGGTCAACATCCTGACACATGCACAATTTGCTGCTATTGGTGCTCAGCAAACCGCCACAACTGCAGAGCAGCTTGCCAGGGAGTTGAGTAATGCTAGCGCAGAAGATATTCCAAACATCTACCAGGTCATGGCATCATCTTTCATTACCCTGAAGGAAGCCTTGACAGCGCTTCCAGCTCACATCCATGTTGAGTTGCATGTCCTATTCCCGTCCAAACTCGAAGAGGAACGCCTCAAGCTGGGGCCAACACTTGACATGAATACTTTTGCAGACAAGATTTTGTCTGTGGTTTTCGAACACGCACGTCAATTGAGAGAGCAGGGAGTGGGCGAGATTGATAGTACGCTAAGGAGCGTTCTCTTTAGCTCCTTTAATCAGGACATTTGTACAGTCATCAACTGGAAGCAACCCAACTGTAAGTGTTCAGTCAAGAAGTATCTTCATGGCAGGATGTTAACCTCGATATAGATCCAGTTCTTCTTTGTAACGAGCTCGGCGCAGACAGCTCTAGGTCGCCTTCAGGAAGTACGCATATTGTCTTGAGCAGCGGTCGCACGAGAATATCTGTGAAGGAGGCAGTGCAGATTGCAAGAGACAACAACTTCATGGGTCTGATATGCAGTTCTCGTCTGCTAGTGAGTACTTTGTCACGGAAGACAGGTTCGACAGCTAACGGTATCTAGTCGCTTGCTCCTGCCCTGATCGAGTCGATAAAGACGGCCGGCCTCGTTCTCGTAACAGACATTACGGATTCACCCACGGAAAACGTCTCGCAGCCTGGAAGTCTACATGTGGCAAATCCACGCCGGCAAACCACGCCAGAGGGAGTTGACGGATACCTGAAGGGGAACGGAATACTCTGCTTTAACGAAACGATTGACATGTGAACAAGGATATGTGGTAAACGGCTTTGTGGGGGAAGGGGGGGACAAGGGACTGCCGAGATTCACTCGGCAGTGTGGTTGTGGTGAATTAGTGTCTGGGGCCAGTTTCACGACGAAACGTACGAAATAACGACGAATTGCTGACTTGACGATGGCGGGTGAGAAAGACGGTAGATGAGTGTTCTTGGCGTTTGAATGGCGGACTGATACTCGGGGTAGAGGCGGCTATACCCGTTGGGAGCCAAAGGCTGATGCTGCACTACTTTTTGGGAGGGAGGGCTAGTTGTATAATGTTTGACTTGAGCGTTTTACTATATTGCCAAGCAGTCATGTGCTCAAAATATGCGGGGAAGGAGTGTATGGGGTTATTGTGTACTGTGTAGTTAGCAGGCATGTGTGTATGTGTGATGTGATGTGATGTGGTGCGAGGGGTGCGGATGCAGGCTTGCAAGCTGCAGTTCGGTAGTGTGGATGGTCGCCGCAAGCTGCAAGGCCGACCAGGGGTCTCTGCGTCTGCGGCGTTCTGATTCGGCGCTACGTCTCAATGGAAAAATGTCGACCGAACGACATTGTGGCTAGAAGCGGACGGGTTGCCGTGAGGCGGTTCAGCTTTTTTTGATGTTTTTCTCAATCTGAACGCCACTCCACCTGCCATGCTGCCCACCGCGCCGGCCATGCGCATATGATGTCGACTTTGAGCGCTTTTTCGAGTCCGCTGCTCCGCAGGACGTGGACATGCCGAGCCTGTATACAATCGCAACGACGGACGACGACGAGAATCCCGCAACGGCAGAGTCTATGGCAACAACGGGGCACACGTGCTGGGCAAAATGGCTTTGCGGGGGGAATTGGTGCGCAGAGGGCATTTGCAAGTGAAAGCACGGCTATGAATGCTGCTGGCAAAGCTGCGGGGAGGAGTGCAAAGAGCAGCAAGAGACGGAGACAACTGGTCTTGCTGGGAGGCGGACTCGTCATCGGCGCAACAGCAGTCACATTCAACGAAGATGCCAGACACGTCTACATAGCTGCACAGAGGAGTTACCGTGTGGTTTCGACACTGGTACTGAACATCAGAGAGTATGTTCCATGGAATGCGGTAGCCTCTATGGGGCAACAAAATCGGTAGCTAATGCCACTCTTTTCTGCACAGCTATCGCCATGTGCTCAAGCGCGACGACGAGCCGGATTACAATGAGCAACTCAAGGCGTGCCACCTTCGATGCGCCAAACGCACGCTTCGCACGCTCGAGAAGAACGGGTCGATATTTGTCAAGTTGGGTCAACATCTCAGCAGCATGAACTACCTCCTCCCCAACGAATGGTGTGATACATTTATCCCATTACAAGACAAGTGCCCGGTCTCGTCGTTCGAATCGATACAGGAAATGTGCCGGCAAGATACTGGTCTAGAGATATTTGATTTCTTCTCCGAGTTCGAGGAGCAGCCCATTGGCGCCGCGTCACTGGCTCAGGTACATCGGGCGACGGTGCGCGAAACGGGGCAAAAAGTCGCAGTCAAAGTGCAGCATCCTGCATTGGACGAATGGGCCAGGCTCGATTTGGCGCTGACGAGCTTCTCCTTTGCCACGCTCAAGCGCTGGTTCCCCGAGTACGATCTCACATGGCTATCCGACGAAATGGAGCAATCTCTCCCCAAAGAGCTGGATTTCACCCTCGAGGGCAAGAACGCCATGCGAGCACGCGAGTACTTTTCCCATGTCCGGGACGTACCGGTTGTCATACCCGAGGTGCTCTGGGCAAAGCGACGGCTGCTGGTCATGGAATACGTATCTGGATTCCGGACCGACGATCTCAAGAGCCTGGATGAGCATGGCATTGATAGGGATGAGGTATCTGCGGCACTGGCACGTATATTCAACGAGATGATTTTCGGCAAGGACGCACCGCTGCATTGCGATCCCCACGGTGGAAACATTGCTATTCGGCACAATCCCGCGCGAGGCGGCAAGAACAATTTCGATGTTATTCTCTACGATCACGGACTGTATCGCGATATCCCCATGCCCATACGACGCAGCTATGCAAAGCTCTGGCTTGCTGTGCTAGATGCGGATGAAGCGGGCATGCGCAAGTATGCATATGAAGTTGCGGGTATCAAGGATGAACACTTTCCGCTTTTTGCATCGGCCATTACGGGCAGGGATTACACGGTGTTGGCTAAGAAGGAGAATGGAGGTGGGGGTGTCATGACATCGAGGACAAGCGAGGAGAAGAAGGTGATTGGAGATGCGCTGGGAGAAGGGCTGATTGAGAATCTGATTGAGCTGCTGGGTCAAGTACCGAGAGTCATTTTGCTGATTCTCAAGACGAACGATTTGAGTAAGTTTTTTTTTTGCATCTACACGACGACACACTTGTTTTTTTCTTTCTGACGGTTGGCATTTAGCACGCTCGCTTGACGAGGGCCTGCACACGCGCCAGGGACCGGTGCGCACGTTTCTTATTCTTGCGCGGTACGCATCTCGTACGGTGTATGAGGAGTGCTTGGACAAGCTCGGGGGATCTATACTGTGGCCCAGCAACTTTTTGTACTGGCTAGCGGCATGGACGAGGTACATGAGGGTGGAGATGCAGCTGAGTGGATACGAGACGTATCTCAAGTTCCGGGCGTTGCTGGGCATGAGGAAGATGGAGATTGGGGATAGTTTCAGGGAGTAGGGTGCTGACCTAGATGTGTACAAAAATAGAGGAGCATCAACAGCGAGGAGTCTGGCGAGCATTAGGGCTTGGGGGTTAGTTGCAGGGGGTTGACTGTTACTGAATGCATTGCTTGTTGTTTTGTTTGTTTGGTGCATGTCGGTATGTCTAGCCTAGTATTGTTGAGCCGGTGGCGGTCTATCAGCAAGTCCGAGTCCGAGTGTGTGTGGGACGATAAGACGGAAGGCGCGGATAGTAGTGTAGAGGGGTGGTGTGGCGACGGCGGTGGCGGGTGTGGATTGGGTGTGGCGCATGAATAAGTACTCTGCTTAGTGGCAGGCGAATCCCAATGCAAAAGGACAGACAGACAGACGGGCCTCTGGGAGTGCTTGGACGACTTGTCTGCAATGCGTTTGAGGCAGCCGTCATCTGATCCCATGTCGACGAGGCGTGTACCGGGGCGGAGCAGCGCCCAGCACCACGAAACAAGAGCTGAGGCGTACCAAGAGGTCGTCAACGGCGGCTTGGACACGGCTGGAGCAGCAAAGTGGTGACATGCAAGACATGGCCGCGCAGCCCTGTGGTCCATCTGGGGCCATGGATGCAGTCGACGGCTTGGTGGGTGCTGGCCCTGCCATGGCCTGGGTTTGACATCATCGACACCATGCATCTTGCGAGCGAGCAGAAACTTGACAGCCCACGCACAGATGGTTGTTGAGTAGTGCTGGCGGGCTGGCGGTGGTGGTAGTGTACTGATAAAGCAGACGGTGGCATGCTCTGCCTCCAAGTCTGTTGTATATTATATCGTGAGCCTGGTTAGCATTCATTTTAGCCCTCCCGTCACCACCAGTTCGCATCGACCGGCGTGCCTGCGGGGCAAGCGCCAAGCCGACGACTCAAGGCACCTTCCGGCCATCGCAGCCCTCAGCAGCGCTGCTTTCGCCCCCCTCCAGTGCTCTCCCAGTGCCCAACATCACGCCAGCCGCCACGAGCGAGGCCAGGCACACTGTACACCGGCCACACGCTGAACTAGTGGCTGCCGCTGCTGCCCTCACATAACCACATATACACAATTACACAACCCTGAATAAGCCCTTACTCTCTCCCACCCTCGCCGGATCTTCTCCGGGCACGACCCTCGACGCCAGTCGCATTTGCCTTTGCAGCGGCGCACGGCCGGTTCCTTACGCACAGCCTCCTCCAGCACCACCACCACCCTCGTCACCCTCAGCGAGCCAACCAAGGCGAAACATCACCACCGCTCCAAACCCCCCACCCCTTCTCTCTCTCTTTTCACCTCTGCGAGCTCTGAGAGCCGCTCCTC
The DNA here is from genome assembly GCF_000527765.1 of Bipolaris victoriae FI3. Classification (NCBI taxonomy): domain Eukaryota; kingdom Fungi; phylum Ascomycota; class Dothideomycetes; order Pleosporales; family Pleosporaceae; genus Bipolaris; species Bipolaris victoriae. The sequence continues at coordinate 32,389 of NW_014575273.1, forward strand.
CCTCGCAACCCCGTCGCCCCGTGTCCTGCTGCTCCTTGTGCCTTGATCCTGCGCTGCATCACTGCGCACCACCAGCATCATGGACGGCGCAGGCCAGCCCAACCTGCGCATCACCAGTACGTCCCACCTCCCACCGGACGACAAGCCTTCTCCCTATGGGCTTTTCCAGAAGCTAATACCATGCAGTCATTGCCGCTGATGGTCTCTACAAGCGCGATGTGTTCCGTACGTATGCCCTCACCTACTTGGCCTTGGTCGCGTCGCTCATGTATGCCCCACAGGATTTCCCGACCCCTTCGCCGTAGCCACCATCAATGGCGAGCAGACGCGCACCACGAGCGTCATCAAGAAGACGCTGAACCCCTACTGGAACGAGAGCTTCGACATGTACGTCACATACGCCCGCCCCCCCCCCGTCACAACCACAATCCCCCGTACGCTTTCGATCGACACTAACACATGGGTACAGGAGAGTGAACGAAGAAAGCGTCCTGGCGGTTCAAATATTTGACCAGAAGAAGTTCAAGAAGAAGGACCAGGGCTTCTTGGGTGTCATTAACGTCCGCATCGGGTCGGTAATAGATCTTGACGCTGGCGGAGACGGTAGGTGGGACCCTTCCGGCACAGAGCGCACCTGCTAACTCGAGTCCAGAGATGCTTACGCGCGATCTCAAAAAGTCCAACGACAACATGGTCGTTCACGGCAAGCTCATTCTTAACCTCTCTACTAATCTATCTACACCCATCAGCCAAGGATCCCAGAATGCCACCCGCCCGAATGCGTCCCCGCACCCGTCCGTCAACGGCTCCATCCCCGGCGCTGTCTCTACCCCACAGCACTCGACTTCGAACCTCCATCCTCCCGATGTGTATCCAGGCAATCGAGCCTCGGCCGCCAGTCAAGCCGCTCCCCAGCGCCAGAGTCAAGCCCCTCCAGCAGGTGCACCGACTGGCCCACCTGCGGGGCCTGGGCCTGCACCCAACGGGGCGCCTCCAGCTCGCAACAGTGCCGGTGCCACATACAGCGCTTTCGAGGATGCGCAAGGGAGACTACCAAATGGTTGGGAGCGCCGTGAAGATCATTTGGGACGAACGTATTACGTCGACCACAACACCAGGCAAACTACATGGATCAGACCGGGCGCAGGTTTCAACGAGGCAGACCAACGTCGAGATGTAGCAGCGCAGACGCAGCAGGAACGCATGCGACATCAGAATCGCATGTTACCAGAGGACCGAACAGGTGCCAATTCGCCTACCCTGACTGAGCGCCAGCCATCGCCGCCTAGCGGCTCGGCAGCGAATGCCGCGAGCATGATGGCAACGGGAGCAACCACTGCTGGTACAGGAGAGCTTCCGTCTGGTTGGGAGCAGCGTCATACACCCGAAGGTCGACCGTACTTTGTGGACCACAACACACGAACGACAACATGGGTGGATCCTCGCCGACAACAATACATCCGCATGTACGGCGGTCAGGCTGCCAACGGTAGCACCATTCAGCAGCAGCCCGTTTCCCAGCTTGGCCCACTGCCTTCAGGATGGGAAATGCGTCTCACCAACACGGCAAGAGTATACTTTGTGGACCACAACACAAAGACTACCACGTGGGACGACCCGAGGTTACCTTCTTCACTGGATCAGAACGTGCCACAATACAAGCGCGATTTCCGTCGTAAGCTCATTTACTTCCGATCGCAGCCAGCGCTCCGCATTGTTAGTGGTCAATGTCACGTCAAGGTGCGCCGATCGCATATTTTCGAGGATTCTTACCACGAGATCATGCGACAGAGCGCTGCCGACCTCAAGAAGAGACTGATGATCAAGTTTGATGGTGAAGACGGTCTTGATTACGGAGGTCTTTCTCGAGAATTCTTCTTCTTGCTCTCCCACGAGATGTTTAATCCCTTCTATTGTTTGTTTGAATATTCCGCACACGACAACTACACTCTCCAGATCAACCCCCACTCCGGTATCAACCCTGAGCACTTGAACTACTTCAAGTTCATTGGTCGTGTTGTGGGTTTGGCCATCTTCCACCGTCGTTTCCTCGATGCCTTTTTCATTGGAGCGTTCTACAAGATGATCCTTAAAAAGAAGGTTTCGCTACAGGATATGGAGGGTGTAGACGCCGATTTCCATCGTAACTTGGAGTGGATGCTGTAGGTCTGCGGTTTCATTAGTGAATGATGCGAGACTAACAGATGACAGGAACAATGACATTACAGACGCCCTGGAATTGACATTCTCAACCGACGACGAGCGCTTTGGTGAGACCGTCAGCATTGAGCTGAAGCCCGGAGGTGAAAACATCGAGGTCACGAACGAGAACAAGCACGAATACGTCGAGTACGTAGATCCGATTTGAACTTTACCAGATAGGCATGCTGACCACAATAGACTCATTACGGAATGGCGTATTCAAAAACGTGTCGAAGAACAATTCCAGGCCTTCATTACTGGTTTCCACGAGCTGATCCCCGCTGATCTCGTCAACGTCTTCGACGAGCGTGAACTCGAGTTGCTCATTGGTGGTATAGCAGACATCGACGTGGATGACTGGAAGAAGCACACCGACTACCGCGGTTACACGGAGAATGACGAAGTTATCCAGAACTTCTGGAAGTGCATTCGCAGTTGGGACGCTGAACAAAAGTCTCGTCTATTGCAGTTCGCCACGGGTACATCGCGTATTCCCGTCAACGGATTCAAGGATTTGCAGGGTAGTGATGGTCCTAGAAGGTTTACAATCGAGAAGGCTGGCGAGCCAAACCAACTGCCAAAGTCTCACACATGGTATGTCGCTTGAGCAAACGTTACAACATGACAGGAGCTAATCAGATGAACAGTTTCAACCGTCTCGATCTACCGCCGTACAAGACGTATGAGGCACTCAACCAGAAACTCACCATTGCTGTTGAAGAAACTGTCGGCTTTGGTCAGGAGTAAAACCACACATTTCTCATTGGGATATTGCGCATGAACCGCCATGGCGGTCCTAGGTTCGGGGAAGACCTCTATTGGCTCTTTGCCAGTGTATAAAATACACGAAGTCAAACAAAGAGCTTCAACTAGTCTGGCGAGCAAGAAAAAAAAGGCGCTCTTTTGGATCGTATATGATGCTCTTCAGTTTTCCGCACTATATTTGACCTGGCTCGCTTTACTGCATTGTAGGGGAGGGGAGGATATGTTGTGGGCTTGCGAGGACATGCAAGTGCTCCATGGGCGTTTTGGGGGGGTGGCTTTGAGACGGGACGAGGAAAGGGTAGCGCTTTTTATTGGGTTTTTTTTAACACTGAGCGCGGGGTCAATATGAAGAATAACGATTATTGTTGACGAAGAGTCTTTGTTGTATATTGTTCAATTCCCCTCTCTAGTAGTAGAAAACCGGTTGTTTTATGCATAAATATTGTGTTTGTGTGTGTATGTTTGGGTATGTGGATGACAAACATGGAGTTGTGGGGGCGCATTCGTTAACACCGTAACAGCGAGGGATTGTGTAAGCAAAAATCAAGAAAAAGCTGGGCATGCGTTATGTGCATGTTCGGACGGCATATGTGTGGAGCCGAAGAATGGAGACGGGGCAAACCGTCTTGCTTAGCTCATGAGTCCTTGCTTATCTATCTTCGCACTTCGGCAACTCGGGGGTGGTGGTGTGGTGTGAGGAGGAGTGAGTTTGGAGGTTGCAGGTATATAGTTGTTGCATCATCCGTCTTGTTATTTCTCCTCTTCCACCATAACAGCATCTCATAGTTAATCGGGTTTCCCCTCCCCCCCCCCCCCACTTTCAGAAAAGAACGTATCAAAACAACTTGACCTCCACCCATTCCAACAACAACAATAACGACGTAAAAGATATACTACAGAATAACCCAAAGCCCCTGGTGTGAAAAGAAGAAGAAGAAGAAGAAGAAGAAGAAAGACAAGAAAAAATGGTAAACTTCAACCTCGCCCACACATCCCGCATCAACCCCCCCGGCGCGACCCCCATCCTTACGCAACCCCAACTCTGGGCGGGCCTCCAACGCAAAATCCGGTACGCACAGGAATTCGTGCCCGTAATTGAAAGTTGCACTGTACTCGAGGAAAGCAGTGACGGCGTGGTGACGCGCGATGTAGTGTTTAAGCCGGGTATGGGACCCAAGGATCGGGCGAGGGAGGTTGTGAGAGGGTTTTGGCCGGCTTGGGTACGTCCTTTTTTCTCCTTTCATTCGACTTTTTTTTGGGGGGGGGATTTGAAGGTGGATATATATGCTAATCGGGTATATGGGGGTTTTTTTTAGGTTGACTTTGAACAAGAAGATGGATCGCATATTCGCAATATCATCTCAGAGGGGGCATCGGGTGGTGTCGAGGATCTGCACATGACGTATGTGTTTGAGTTTCGATTGCCTAATGTGCAGGAAGGGACTGAGGAGGCGGACAAGGAGTTGGCGAAGCTCAAGGGGGTAAGTTCTTTTCTTTTTCTTCTTTTTTGCTTACTTTTTTTGACCTTTTGGGTGGTGAGTTTGTTGGGAGGGCTGGGGATTACCTAAGAGCAAGGGGGGGGGGGAGGAGAGAGATGCGGAGAACCGGGTGAACCTTTTTTTTGTGTGGGGAAGTGCACACAGGCTAACGTTGTGATGTAGATGGCGAAGAAGGCGGTGGATTCGAGTATTGATGCTATTAGGGAGATGGTCAAGGATGGGAGGATTAAAGAGTAAAAGGGAATGTGAGATGCATGATTTGATATAAGGTCAGTTGCTCTGCACGTCTGCTTTGATCAGGCATAGAATGGATTTACTTTGTTTAAAAAAGAGTGATATCTGTTTCACGCAAGGCTCAAAAAAATGCAATGCACAAAAATCACAAGCAAGAAAGACACGGCAAAAAAGACCAAAAAAAAACAAGTGATCCAACAGGCATAGCAAATGCTTATCCCGATTGAAATTGATCCTATCCACACTTCCAACCCACTAACACACCCACAACGTCACCCCCTCTCAAACTCTACCACCATCTTACAAAAGTCCGGCAGCACCAACGAGAGCAAGGAGAGCAGCACCGGCCTTGATGCTGTTCTTGTCGGCACCGGAAGCACCAGAGAAAGCAGGGGCAGTTGGGGAAGTAGAGCTGGCCGAGCCAGAGGCAGAGCCAGTAGCAGTAGGCTCGCTGGTCTTGGTAGCCGAAGCGTGCGACTGTGTAGCGGCTACGCTAGCAACGGAAGCCATGGAGCTGGAAGCAGCGGCGCGCAGGGGCTCAGCGGCATTGCAGTACGAGGTGACGGTGTTCTCGACCGGGGGCCTGTCGAGCGAGTCGGGGCAGTTGTTGTAGCAGACGAGGACATCACGGTAGACGTCGCACAGGCAGATGAAGTCGTTGCCCTTCTTGTTGCAGGCATCGATGCGCGACTGGTAGCCGGAAACGCACGTGTCGACGATGCTGAAGCAAGGGGTTAGTTTAAGTTCGTGTTGTTCTCTGGGAGCAATGATGCGTATGAGCCAAAAAATAAATAAACGTACTTTTGAGCATCGCACTTGTCCTGGGCAGCGACGAGGCTGACAGAGGCAGAGAGCGCAACGGCAACGGCGGTGGAGAAACGCATCTTGATGATATTTGACTCGAACGTAAAGGTTACAGGGTCTTGGTGGAACGGGAAACAGCGACGCCTGAGTTGATTAAAAGAGTATTATAAAGTTGTAAAAGCGAGAGTAACCCCGAGCGAATGATGGGGTATTAAGGTTATTTTTTGGGGTGAGACGACGACGACGACGACAACGACGGAACAGCAACGAAGAGAGAGGGGGGATAAGCAGGCGGGAAGGCCGTCTGGGGGAGACATTTAAACAAATGCTCTCTGGGCGCCACCCCCCCCGGCACAGCACAGCGAGAGACTCTCAGACCAGGCCTCTTGGGTCGACAGCGCACAAACACGACATGTGCATGCACCTTGGCTTTAGCTCCTTTTCTTCCCTTCCTTTTCTCGTCTTGCCCATTCAGCGCGCGCGCGCAGACCCAATACCCGTGAAGCCCACCCTTTTTCCCTCCCCGGAACTAGTGTGATGCTAGAAACATCAGTGCATTCCCAGCACTCACCCTGCGCCATGTCAGGCGTGCTAACGCGGTAGAGATTGGCGGAGGCGCCATCGGAGCTTACCTGGCACTCTATCGGCCTAGCATGTCGGCTGCAAGCCCCCAAAATTAGTGACTTTCAATGCACCAAGAGGGCCTTTCCCTTCCCGCATGGACGTTTTCGCCTCCTATCCAATACTCGCTTCTATCATAAGGGCACCGTGTGCTAATGCAAGCACTAGGAATCATGTGGGGTGAACTGATCAACCAGGGCCTCGAAAAAAACCGTTGTGTCGGTGGCTGTGTATATGCTTCGATCGATGTGTGCGGAGAGTGTCAGCGCCAGCGTCCATCCATCTCGTGTTGGGCCAAACTCACGGCCAAGGACGAGGCTGGTTTGTCGTGCAAACACCCGAGTGCGACCAGCATCTGGCGGCTGGCCCTCGCTTGATGAGACGGGCTGTAATTGGTGTTGGTATGATGAGCACAGGGTCTCTGGCTGGGGTGAGCCGTTGCTGCAACAGGGGTGGCAAACCAAACAGGCGCCAAGCCAGAGCTATACTACTAACGCCAATGGCTTCCATGGCGACGCCCACCTCGTCGCGTCTCGTCTATAGCATCACCAGACACATACGGCGACCCATCTCGGTTCCTTTCTCCGCACAATCAACGCGCCGATCGGCTGCCCTCGGATCACCAGTAGACAGCACATCTCAGCCTTTTCTCCTCATTTCTAGCCTCATCCATGTCCACCTCTCGGCCTGGACCGCCGACAAGCTACTACAATACACTACACTAAACGACTGACTACTTACAATTTCCAGCCGATCGACAAGCACATGCTGTACAAAGGCCCGCTGCCGCTCTGGCACAAAGTGGACCACCAGTCGAACCAGCGGCTGGTGCTGGTGCTGGTGCTAAACTACCATGGAGATTGCAACAAAACGCCATGGTCATCTTGTGCTCCCCCACCCATTTATTTCTCGCGCCTCAGCCGAGGTCAGCAGCCATAGTAGCTGTCGATATACTTGAGTCGTCTAATAAGTACGTTTAAAATGACAAATATCAACAACAAAACACAAGGGCTCAACCGCCTTCTGCACACATCACACCACTGCTTAGATCCCCATGTGACTTTTCTTCCTACTTACTTCACCATCCCATGGTACCTCTTTCGCCTAACCTGCGTCACCCTTACTTACATACGTAACCATCAGTGTCATTGACCACGAGGCAATGGTCAAAGAGTCGCCACCTGACACTTGAATCTCCATGTCAACACCCTCGCTTCCATTCTTCCATTGCCCACTACTTACTGCACAGCGCTCGGTAGTAGCAATCCCATACCTAGAGTACCATCCACACATGCGCCACAACTCACTCCACATACCACACATCACACGTCAAACAAATCCTGGGCAAAGACGTCAATTGGGTCAAAACAAAACTTGGTTGAACCATCAAACGTGGCGGGGCATGATCTGTCATTGAGGTATCATTTCACCAGCTTTTCGCTCTACATATCCATAGTAGCTACTCAGCATATCCCGCCGGAACGCCATGCTTTTGATATGCACATCTTACATTCCCTCCCTTAGCAATCCCATCTAAGCATCCTCGACAATCTGGGTGTGCAGACCCTTGGGGTCCTTGACGTTGACGGCCTGGACGTAGGAGTAGAGCTTCTCCTTGGCACCCTCCTCGTCGTTACGCTTACGCGAGATGCGGACACGGAGGCGGAATGGGACGCCCTTGATACCAGACTCCCAGACCTTCTTGTTGAGCTGAGGGTCAAGGCGGACATCGTTGGTGCCCTAATATAACATTAGCATCCACTTCCATATCCCACAAAAATGTCCCAGCAGAGGCCATGCCAGCAGTCACCAGACATTGCCCTCCGACTAGATTCGGTGCCCACGTACCATAGCCTGCTTAGCAAAAGCACGGATCTCCTTGACAGCCCTGGGGGCTCTCTTCTTGAAGCTTACGCCATGGACCTATATCCCCAATCTATTAGCCTAATGTTCGCCTTCAGTCTTCCGCCCGATGCCTGCATGCGCGAGTATGGGCACCCAGTTCAGTGTCATCGGCCTGACTGAGCGCCCATCCAAGCTTATGCGAGACCATCCGTGGACTTCACTAAACTGAATCAACATACGCGCTTGTGGAGGTGGATCGTGTATTCGCGGGCGACGACGTCAGCGATCGCGCTGCGGCCGGTCTTTCCGGCAGACTTCTTGCCGGCGGACTTGGTGGTGGGAGCCATTTCTATACAGAGATCACGTTAGCACAAGTCCTCTGATAGCCTTTTGGCACAGCTCGGATTCCGCAGCTGCTACAGCGCGCTGTCGCAGCAATGCCAAAGATACGCAAATAAAACAAAACTAATGGGAATATCGTGGTACGTACGGACAGAGGGTCTCGCTGTGGGGTTAGTCGACGTTGAGGATGCGAGGTGAGGCGTAGAATTCGGAATTTCAGAACCACACGAAAATCGCTGTGGTCGCTTACTTAGCGCACGACGCACGGACCACGCAAACACGTGAGGCACGACTCCATCAAAGGCGAGCTTTTGTTTAGTCATGCTGTATCATTACTTGGGTATTCGAGTCTAAATACAACGCACTCTCTTACAATGCTAACCTTTCAATCAAAATGCCGCAAGTACGCCCCGCTAACGCAACACACCACACACTTTTATCATGCCCAGAACACCCGTATGCGCCTTAGATGTGGCCTGGTAGATCAAACTCCTTTTTGCCATGCTTTTGCTTGTCCTTTGTCTCCTCATGATCATCCTCGTCGTCGTACTCCTCTTCATCTTCGTCAAAATGCTCACTGTCATCACTATCGCTCTCTTCCTCTTCGTCATCATCATCACCGTTGACGAAGCGATTAAGCCGTCCACCGTCTTCGCCCCAAAATTGCAATCCATCAGGGTCGTGGTCTTCAGCCAAATCCAGATTTGGAATGTCCTCGAATAATGCCGGGTTCAGATCGTTTCGGAAGCGGACCAGGGACTGGGTAAAGCGCTCCAAGACATACTGAGGTAAAGATGGTTCTTTAACCTTGGTACCATCCGTAGCCGAACGCTCAGTGCGCTCCTCATGTCCCAGGTCGATGATCGGTACGTCTTCGGCGCGGACATCTCCGGTGGGGTTGAGGTAAGTATCGAATGACCTGCGGACCCGCTCCAGCATCTGCTGCGCCGCATCGGGCATCTGAGGCATCTGCGGCATCTGTGGCATTTGCGGGAACTGGGGCATCTGTGGGAAATTTGGTAGAGACGGGAATTGAGGCATCTGAGGCATCTGAGGCATCTGAGGCATCTGAGGCATCTGCAACATCCGGGGCCTTCCAGGGAACTGTGGCATTTGGAATGGAAAAGAGGGTAGCTGACCTGGAAGCCATGTCTCTTCTGGTTCATCCGGCTGGAAATAGTATCGAGGCGAACGAAGTGGGGCTTGGGACGACGGTGAGCTGACGCTTACAGGTGATCGCGATCCGGAATCTATGTCTGCATCCAGGATCGCGTTCGCGACCTCTTCACTCTCTGGCCCATTCAGGATACGGAGTTCGTTTGTGTTGTATGAGTCGCATGTTGAACACTGGTTTCCAAGCCAGTGATATTTGACCGAAGACTTTGCCGAACAGTCATTGCATTGCACAATTGCTCGGGTGTTTGCAAATTGCTCTGGCATTGGTTGGCCTTCAATTGCTTGAGTCAACTTTTGCCACTGCAAGTCCATACACACGGCACTCTTCTTGCATATGGGACATTTATAAGCAGTCTGCATGTAGAGATTATAACAGCCTTTGTGCAGGTAGTGACCACAAGGCATTGACACGACCGCAGTAGACGAGGTGAAAAGGTGGTCACCGCAGATGGGACAGTCGCCTTCAGTGGCACGTGGCAGGCACTTGTGAGTGGTTGCGTGGGAAATGGAGATGCAGACATTGCAGCTCTGAGAGTTGTGAGCGTGGTACTAAACAAGTTGAGAATGATAGACTTACCTTGCAATGATAGAAGTCTTTGCCCAGACCTTCGCCTCGCCGGCAGATGCCGCAGTCTGGGCAATGATAAATCTTCTTTTTGCTGTTGTTATCCCAGAGCTTGCAAATGTCACAATAATAGCATGCAGTCTCAGTATCGCAATTGGTGCAGACGTCACCCGCTTTTTGGGGTGTCCCGCACAGCATACATAGCATGTTCTGCGTCATCTTTCGGTTCAAGTTGTGGTCTTCGACTGCATCGTGACAATGCCGACAGGTGTACCAGCGGCGACACTCGAAACATTGCACCTTGACATTGCGCTTATAGTGCTGGCAACCAAGGACAAGTTCGCCTTCAATGATATCGTCCTCTTCTTCCTCGCCATGCTCTCCGTTGTTGTGGTGGTGGTGGTTTTGGGGTCGATACGTTGGATTGGTGTCGCCTTCGCGCAGGTTATAGGGAATGTCCGGGTTCGTATCGGAGGTGGATGAGTAGGGCGACGAAGCGTGGACTTCGGAAAAGAGGGATTCTCCAGAGGTGGGGGTGAAGGGACGGTCGTGTGATACGAGACTGGCAGGAGACGTTGGCCGCATCAAGTTGTACTTTTCCGTCATCAAGCCGTGAATCATGCGGGCACGATCTTGGTCCGGAATGGCCATTGCTCTGATCTCGTGGATACGCGTGCGAAGATGGGCCATGCCATCGTCTGCGGGGAGTGATTCCGACATGGCCGTGGCATTCTGGCTGGGCGTGCTGCCAGGAGGGCCTTGTGTCGATGTCGGAGGCGGCGGCAGGGCAGTTGGTGATGATGACGGGTCTAGCTGGATGCGGCCGAGCTGATCTGCGAGGGTATCGGATCGATTTGCGGCCATTTCGACTGGGGTGTCTATTGGTACATGGTCGTGGCCATCTGCTCGCTCAACAACAGCGCTGCGAGGCTGCCGGGCGAGAGAAGAGAAGCTGTCAAATAGCTCGATGGGGACAGTGGGTCGTGTGGCTGAAGTCGCTTCGGCATCCTCGTCTTCACGTGCGCTGCCGATGCTGTCGCGGTGTGGAGGTGGAATGGGTACGGAGTCGCGATTATCACATGCTAGAGACGGCCGATTGCCCTCGTCACTCGCTTGGACAACGCCTGAGAACCGACGAGCATGACGCACCACGGGCTGAATGATAAAGGAAGAAAAGAGACTCATCGCAGCATATTGTGTTCTAGGCGAGTAGGAAGAAAAAGAAGAAGAAGAGGGGGAGACAAGACGCTGCGGTGAACAGGTCAGAGGGTTTTACAGCCGCTGCTTGCACTGTGCTCCTGTCAACCAAGTCACCGTGGCTAGAGCTGCTCACATGGGCTCGCACCGCCACACTTGCCACTGCAGTAAGCATTCTCCAACTTTCACTTTCGTCCGGCGTTTACCATGACATGGCATTTCCAGCAATCAGCATCCGACTGGGTACCGACAAAAGGACCTTCTCGTGGCCAGAACACAACCTACCTGATACTTGGCACACGATCACCTTTGGCGCCGCTTCTACTGCCCATCAATGATCTACCGCACCCTGGCTACATTCACTTCTGATGCGCTTTCCAACGCGCAGCTTCCAGGCTATTCACATTTCCTCACAGTCTGCTATTGCACATGTATTATACACTTCTATAAGAATATTGTTTTGGTATAAGAGCATGTTAGAACCGCCAATTCTTCATAGCAGCTGCTCTCTGGACTTCTGCGACATAAGCTCCCCCCTCCGTACAATCACCCGCAACACGACTAGCAAATCCAATTGGCTCATCAAGCTACCCTGTATGATCGTCGAACCAAACCGAGTGTTAATGCATGATCAGTTTCTCGATAGGGTAGGTTCAACAGAAGGGTGTCGATTACAGCAGAAATCCGTGGAATACAGCCAGGGCGGTCGGTGTTCAGTCCCTCGAGGCCAAGCGCGACGGCCCGGGATAGTGGCAAATCACATCCTTGAAACTCCACCTCGCCGCATCACTATACTGATCCTTCAACATCCACAACTTCTGGTGGCAACTTCCTGAGAAGGTAGTTTGGATCAAAAAGTGTGGATTATGGCGGATCTTTTGCGGTCGCAATGCGGTCCGACGGCAGAAGGATGCACCTATGGGCTCCGCGGAAAGAGAAACCCCTAAGGGCACGGGTACCTGTGGCTGACTCGGCTCCCTCTCGGTGGCGTAGTAGATATGCCGTGGAAAGCAAGTCTTGAAGCACATGTTGAATACTGCAGCAAATCTCGGTTATACTCAGAAACAACTCCTGTCTCGATGCGGACTGATTCCACGGTACGACAGCGGCATCATGCATGGCCATATCAAACCGCCGACCCATCTTCTCTAGCATACCACTCTTGATACTACCAGAACGAGTAATTCGCAAAAGAACCATTGATTCCCGTGCCCATGTCAAGGGTTAGACGCTAGACGGCGCAAAACGTTGACAGAACTCCTTTTTCTACACGCTAGGCACTTGTACCAGTGGTGCGAGCACCACCTACCTTGGATCATGCTACCAACCCTTCAGTGCTACACATGAAAACGTTTGCGCCTTTTGTCGGGAGTACTGAGTATTTCATGGACGGCGATGTATCCCTGCCTCTCGATCCTGCTATGCGGCCTTGGATACGGATATTAGAGGTAGGTCAGATAACATTGAGAGAACCATTTAGCAACCGTCTCTACACCATTCATCAATACCTAAGTTATGCATCACCTCTGTGACTCTTCTAGGAATAGTCTTTTCCAATCTGCTATGAATAATTTACCTGAGAAGGGTAAGTTCCCATTCACTGTAGAACACTGCAACAAAACTGTGGTTGTGGTCATTTACTAAAGTTTGGCGTTCTACTCGACATGAGACCGTGCATGACCCTCTCCTGAATCATATACAGCATCAACTAGACCAACACAGTTTCCTTTCACAGTAATTTTAATCATTGTCGTCGATTTCTGCAATCAATCTCTGGCCCGCTACGCAAACTATCCGGACCTAAAAGACACTTAAAAGTATTGGAAATATATAGCTCCCGTGTTTAAACTCCGAATCGGGGAATTTGTTTCACTACTTGCACAGAAATAGGATTAGGTCGATGTAGAAGAATCGGCCACGTGCGAGTGTGGCTTTAGTCTCGAACGCGTGCGAATTGTGGGCTTGACTTCATCGTTTCCCCTTTGTGGCTTGAATGGCTTTCTCGACCATAGAAAAGCATCGTCTATCTAGGTACACTCTTTGATATGAAGGGAGCAGCGTCAATTCAAACCTCAATACAGAGATTTGATTACTCGAAACAGAACAAGGTCAAAGGCTCTGTGTTGTAACATTGTGGTCACGAGCATCGCTACTATTACGTATCCAAAACAGGATGGAACAGCATCATCCACGTATCTGCCAAGAGGTCACTTGTCCAAAACACTATCAATCATGGGGTGATCTAGTTTAGTGACGTTTTAATACGTGATGCTATATGCTATTTATTACCCAGCTTTTGTCTCTGGCTGCAGAGGATGACGACGAGCCTCGTGCAGGGATTTGATACATGCAGCTAAAAAAAACAAGACGCGAAATCGCTTTTGTAAACTTATTGCAAACTTAGAATCAATGAATAAAAGCCCTTAGTTGGTGTTGTTATTGCACCTAGTGTGGTTGAGGGCCCGCCTGAAAGGTTATTCGGGATCTTGATGTCCCGAACTGGAAATCGGTGTATTGCCGAGTCAGGGAAACCACAAGCCACAAACTGCTGGCGCTACTAAACTTTATCATTAATTCTTGTCAAATTCCTTTCCTCACGTTGAGATTGGTCAGAAATGTGACCTACGTTTGTATTTCTCGACGACGCCGTTGTGAATGGAATTGCCACGATGTCTATGTGAGACCATTTGCAATTAGGAAAGGAATTTACGGCGATGTAGAAAAAGACCAAACGCCCCTCTTTTTTGGAATAAGCCATATGACCAGAAGGCTGAGAGATGTAAAAAGCCACTAATTTGTGAGACCGATGACGTTTTTTTCAGCCAATGGAACTCAATCTACACCATTAGCATGTTCACATGCCCGACCAAGATTGACTTGACCCAGATTTGAGTTCTAGATTCGGCGACCGATACGTCATATGTCGGAAATGCGTTTACCAATGAAATGGGGAGAATAAATATTATCCTGATCAGAGACTCCTCCCAATCAGTGCAAAAGCTCTTGACTTTCTATCGACGTCAAATTCATCTTAATGGCAGATCGCAGTATAGGTGTATCGGTGGTGACACAGCTATGATAAGTCTTCATCTACATACTGCTCTGGCATAGCTTAGAAGATGAAATTCTTCAAGCTAAGAAAATGTACCAGCCGGGATACACTTATTGAACCAGAAAGACCTAGGAGGTGTGATCTAGACTCTAGTTGCTGGATTATAGGCGATATAAACCTACTCAACCCGTGATGGCCAAGGTGATATACGAACAGACCCAGTCTAGCGATATCACTAATGTAATTCCAAGGTTCGTCAGAAAAAAAACTAAGCATCAAATGATATGCTGACAGACAATCGTCAGTATTTGTATAAGCAGATGAAGCAGAGTGATGGCTGCGAGGCGGGTATTTCCCTTGGATTTACTACGAATTGACAGGCAGATTTACGGAGTGTTGATGGATGCTGGGGTGAAGAGATGTCTTAGTAAGCATACACATTCTGTTTATTCGTTGATCCATATATACATCGTAGTTTCCCCGGAAATTGCCAGCATTGGAGCCTTTGGCATTTACAAGACAATGTGGCAGGAAAGGAGATGTCAGGGCAGTGTGGAAATTGACGTAGGTACGGCAGGCGCGACGAGCCTACCCCGCAGTATCGCCCACAAATGCAAACACTAACCGCAGAACTTTCCCCCACTATAACCAACTTGACAAACCTTCACAATTCTTTGCAATTTTTCTCTTCTTTGATACCCCGGCAATTTTTTGAATTGTCACCACACACACATACAGTCATGTCAGACACAGATTCTGACACGGCCAGCTCCGTGGGCAGCATCGTTGAAGACGCGAGCGAGCCGGATACGTCTACTTTCAAAGATCTATTTTCTGATCGACAATGGAACCGTGTATCGGATATGATAGCACATGACAAGGCCGAGCACGGTTTTGATCTCACAGAGACTATCAAAGGACTCGGACCAGGTGCGTAAACGAAAAAGAACCATTAGCGTCTAACCCATTTAGGATGACTACTCACAATGACAATAGATGCAGATGAGATTACAATCATTAAGCTGATCAACTACTTGCGGTTTGAAGCACAAAAGGGAACTGATCCCAAGTCCATCAAGGTGACACTGGACGACCTCTCAAGCGACAAGTACCTGCAGCCAGTTCTAGAAGACGATGCCCTGCTTTTTGAACTTGGCGACCTCATGCCGAACGACGATGCTAATGCAATCGACTACGATGAGTACGAGGCCAAGTTGCAAAAGGATATGCCTGAGGACTTTTCCAAGATCAAACTTGTCAACGACCGTGATCAAGACTACTTTGAGTCGTACAAGGGTAATAGCATTCACCGAGAGATGATTGAGGATCGCGTACGGACAGAAGGATATCGTGACTTCATTGAGAAGAACGCTGATGTCTTTGCGGGAAAGACTGTCATGGACGTTGGCTGCGGTACCGGTATTCTTTCGCTGTTTTGTGCGCGAGCGGGGGCAAAGAAGGTGTTTGCCATTGACAACTCGGGCATCGCTGTGCGTGCAAAGGAGATTATCGAGAAGAATGGATACCAAGACCGCATTGAGCTGATCCAAGGAAGAGCCGAAGACTTCAACACGCAACGCCGGATCGGAAAGGAAAAGGTCGACATTATCATCTCGGAATGGATGGGCTACGGATTGCTCTTTGAGGGCATGCTCGACTCGGTCCTGCGCGCTCGTGACATGTATTTGAAGCCTGATGGTATCATGGTACCTTCTCACTGCAACATTCGTCTTGCACCCATCAGTGATGCCGAATGGATAGCCGACAGCACGGGCGAGAAGTTCTGGAAAGACATTTACGGATTCGACTTCTCGCCTATGATACCGGGTGGTCTGCTCAACACGCACGAAATTGGCGTATTCGACGTACCTGAGAAGTCATTGTGCGGAAGCGCCAACAGCCATTTGCTGGAGATGAAGACTGTGGCGATCAAAGATCTGAGCTTCAAGATCCCACTTCGCATGACGCTCGACCGCGACATCACGTCACTGGAAGCAATCGCTATCTGGTTCGACACCATCTTCATCCATCCGGGAAGTAGCCAGGATATCAAGACGATTGACAGCGTCGACTGGGGCAAGAACGGCATCCCTGGCTTGGGCTTCTCAACAGGCCCTAGCAACACGCCTACTCATTGGCATCAGGCCGTACTGCTGTTGGATCCCGAGGTTGCGAAGAAGCAAGCTTTTAAGAAGGGCACTGTCTTGGAGGGTACTCTGACGTACGCGAAAGAGAAGGGCGATGACCGAGGCATTACAGTAACGGTGGAGTGGAAGGGTAAGGGGCAGCAAGGGGATGTAGAGGGCAAGGTGGAGAGAACCATGGCCTAGACCTGTGGAAGCATTAGGAGAGGGCAGATAGTCGGAACACGACACCTTTTTTTTTTCGCAATGCTCTGAATTTGCGTGTTGGTGACGGTGAAAGAAAGAAACACAAAGGAAAGGGTCAGGGTTCTGCGCTAGCGTTCCGATTCCGAGAAGGGTTGCGGAAGGGTTGCAGCCACGTCTGGAGGTCCACGTTTCTTCTTGCGATCAAATGACGATGACCAGTTAGCGTGTGTACTACTTGTACTACATGAATGCTTTGAACGCAGCGCGCAAAGCTCAGAGATATGTGCATGAATTGTCGATGCTTCCATCCAGTGTGTAAGACGCTTTTAGTGACGACATTGCATGTGGATCGTGCGCGTGAGCTTCAAGCACATGGATCCAGGGACCCCAGATGTCGCACCTCGCACCGCAATCCACCGGACGCTTCCCGAGTGCCTGGGAACGGATTGAAGACATCATAGACTCCCTAGACTTCCGCGACATCCAGCCACCTGAAAATGTGGCAGCCACGGTAGCAACGCTCGCCAGACTTCGATGCGCGGTATTCTCCCTGGGCGCCCGCAGGCCAAGCTGCAGGCCGTCGCCCATGGCTTGTGGGAGGGCCTCCAGATTATTGTACGCCAGACCACGACCTTGTCGCATGCATTGGGACTGACGCCACTCATGACTAGGCCTACATCTCCGGCAATGCCCTGATTCTTCTCGACCGGCCCAACCATGTTCTGCAGACGCTCTACATTGACGACGAATTTGAGCTCGAGGCAGTCGCAATAGACGAGGCCACAGGCAAGCTGGCCGTATGTTCGACGCGACACATTTATGTATACCGACCGTACGGGCAGGATGAGGGTGCTATAAAGGTGGGAACACGAGGCGACGGGTGTGGATGGCCGCTGATATTGTTTGCAGTGGTCGCTACAAGGCAGCATGGCATTGCCTGATGCCGACGACACCATCACGACGCTCTCATGGGGGATGCCTGATGAACTTCTCGCTGGCAGTGCTTCGCTGACCCTGTTCAACACCCATGGCGATATCGAGTATACGTGGTCCAAACAGTTGGCCAACCCCGTCAAGTTTGCCCACTTCTCGCCCGACGCCGAGCTGATAGCTTCAACCGGCCAGCACGACCGACTACTGAAGATATGGCGTCGCACAGCATTTGGCTCTGCGGATCAGAGATTCGATTACTTCTACCTCCCCCATCCCAAAGCAATCACCGGCTTGCACTGGCGGTATCCGCTTCAAAAGGAGCAATTGGCCGACAATGTGCTCTACACGATATGCGCCGACAACAAAGTGCGCGTATGGGTGCCTGGAGAACATCACGGAGTAGACGGCATGCACATGTGGGCTGAGGTGGACCTAATGGAGGCCATCATGGAGCGTCATATACCGCTGGACCGCCAGTCGAGCAAGCGGTACGCCTTCTTCATTGACGGCAAGCACTTCAAGCAAGCGACGGAAAGAGCAATGCAGCAGGCTTCGCCCCAGGAAAAGGACCACGGAATAGCCCTCCATCACCTAATCGAGGTCGCGAACCGCAGTCCCGAGATCTGCGTTGTGCTCGACGATCGTGGCAACATGTCAGCATGGGGGTTCGAAAACGTGGGCGCCCAGGGCAAGAAGGTTACTGACATCTTCAATATTGCCCACGTTGATGGACTGCGCATGCATTTCGCAAAGGATCCCAAACCCATGGAGGACAATGTGCAGTTCTATGCATTTATCGACGAAAAGCCCGAGTCTGAACTGACCGTATTATCGCATCACTTTGACGGCCGCATGGAGTGGCTGGAGGCGCGCATCGACTACTTGTTTGATCCTTCGCAGCAGCCACAGCGCATGCAGCGCAAGGCCATGTGGACAGGGCACTCGCATGCTATCAAGAAAGTCAATCGTACTGCCAGTGGAAAGGCCCTTGTGTCGCGTACCACTACCGATGAGTGCATAGTTTGGATACACCGACAGGGGGACGATGGCATGACGCTCCATCGTCACAGCAGTATCAACGTCACTGAGCACATCCACCGTACTGCACTTTTACAAGAGGGCAACTTCCTTGTCTTTCTGCATCACAAAGAAATCTCGCTATGGGATACACGTGGACACGAAGCTGTCGAAATTATGCGGCGTCCCTACGAGTTACGAGGGAAGCCTCTATGTCTTTTGGTCATTCCCGAAATTGACCATGATAGGAGGCGTGTTCACGTTGCCACAGTCAGCTCTGAGACGAAAGGTATATGCTGGGAAGTTACACTGCCAGTACTGGAAAGAGACCCGGCTACTGGAAGAAACTCATCCAACAGTACACATGCCAACGGGTACACAAATGGCCATGCGCCCGCTTCTCTCGAGCAATTCTCCACCTTTGACCTTGGCTGCGGCGACGATCTCGCTTTTGTATTGCCTGTTGACCCTGCAGGTTCGGCACCTGTCATCTCCGGTTTTCTTGATGCATTTGCGCGAGACACTGCCATTTCGTACACCAAGTCGGGAGTCATCAAGTCTTGGACTGCCCGTGTCAATCTTGAAAAGCGAGATCTTGAATGGCTGTTGATGTCTGAGGTGGACACTGGCGTACACAGCCCTTCGCTTGCTAGTGGAACTTCAATACGAAAAGCCGCGCTGGTGGACGCTGAACGGACCACACTGACCATCTGGAACACCCGTAGTGCGCAACTCGAGCATCAGGAGACTTTTGAAGGTAATGGCATCATCTCTGATCTCGATTGGTCATCCACTCCAGATAACCAGTCTATCCTCGCTGTCGGCTTCCCTCACCGTGTTGTCATTTACGCGCAACTGCGATACGACTATCTGAACGCAGGTCCATCCTGGGTAAAAATCGGTGACGTGCGAATTCGAGACATCACTCCCCATCCAATTGGTGACTCAGTATGGCTAGGGAGTGGCAATCTAGTCATAGGCGCAGGTAATCAGCTCTTCATGCAAGATGAGCATGTGGAAATAACCGACAGTCTTTTCCCCAGTTTACGAACTTTGTCACGCAAGACTGCACATATCGACATCTTTGAAGCTGTCAGTCGTCTCAATGGCCCGTTACCAGCATACCATCCTCAACTGCTATCGCAATGCGTGCTGGCTGGTAAGCTGCTATTAGTGCAGCGTATCTTGATATCTCTTTACAAGAAGCTCAAGTTCTGGATTGAGGGCGAGGAATTTGACAGCACACTGGGCTTCGCCCCAGAGGATTTCTCTGAGGACCAGGTATGTGTACTTTTGTATTCGATAGGATGATCACTAACATACGTAGACCCAAATGACTACATCCAAGAAAGACATACACTCGTCTTATATGGATTACTCAGATGATAGCGAACCAGAGGCTGTTACTGAAGAAGTCGCGTCAAATCTCAAGGAACTTTTGACTAAGAAGCAGATACC
Organism: Bipolaris victoriae FI3; assembly: GCF_000527765.1. NCBI lineage: Eukaryota > Fungi > Ascomycota > Dothideomycetes > Pleosporales > Pleosporaceae > Bipolaris > Bipolaris victoriae. The sequence goes on from NW_014575273.1 coordinate 52,429, forward strand.
CTTGCTTTCAAGTCGCGAACAATTCCGTCTAGCTGATATCATCGAGTGTATTGGCATGGTGGAGAGGCATCGTCGTTCGGTTGATGACAACGCGGGTCGCTTCTTGCTCTTTTTCCGACAACACGTCCTCAGCCAGGTCCATAAAGGCCCCATTTCATGGCGTGAGATCGTCTGGGCATTTTATTCTGGAAGCCAAGACATCCTAGTGGACCTCGTCAGCAGGCATTTTAGCGGAAAGATGCTATGGCAACACGCTAAGGAATGCGGAGTGTTCATGTGGCTGTCGGATACGAACGCACTGCGCGCTCAATTCGAGGTCATTGCTCGGAATGAGTACACCAAGACTGAAGAAAAGAACCCAGTTGACTGCGCTTTGTACTACATGGCTCTGCGTAAGAAACCAGTCCTGGTTGGCCTATGGCGCATGGCAACTTGGTCAAGAGAACAAACCGCCACACATCGATTATTATCGAACAACTTTAATGAAGACCGCTGGAAGACTGCTGCGCTTAAGAATGCATATGCTCTCATGGGCAGAAGGAGATTCGAATATGCTGCTTCGTTCTTCCTGCTTGCAGATCGCCTCGACGTAGCTGTCAACGTGCTGCATACTCAGCTAGGAGATACGCAGCTTGCTATTGCCGTAGCGAGGGTTTATGGTGGTGATGAGTCTCCGGTGCTACTGGACTTCCTCAAGAACAAAATTCTACCCCAGGCTGCCCGAGAAGGAAACCGATGGCTTGCAATCTGGGCATACTGGCTACTCAACCGCAAGGATATGGCCGTGCGTGCGCTCGTCACGCCGCTTTCCGACCTCATCGACACATCCGAGAGTCCTGACCCACTTGCCAAATCCTACCTCACCGACGACCCTGCTCTTGTAGTACTATACAAGCAGCTTCGCGAAAAGAGCCTACAAACGCTCCGTGGTGCCACCATGATTGGTATGCGCGAGGAATGGGACTTTGTGCTGCACACCGCTGGACTGTACGACCGCATGGGCTGTGATGTTCTCGCACTCGATCTGGTCAAGACATGGGAATTCCTACTCCCTCCACCGCCATCAACGAAAAAGTCACAAGCTACCGGCGACCGCGTGCCATTGCTTAGTCCTACGATGCCACGGGAGAGCTCCGACACTCACGGACGCAACTCCAGCGCCGAAGATTTCGATTTTGATCCTAGGAAGCTGCTGCGTCGTCGCAGTTCATTGGTCGTGGCTGATTTACCGGTCAGAGAGCTCAAGAAAGGAGAAATTCAGGCGGCGCCACTTGAGGAGGAGGCAGATTCTGAGCAAGAAAAGGAGAAGAAGGAAGAGAAGAAGAAACCGCCACCTACGCAGTTTAATGAGCCGGATGCGAATAGTTTGTTGGATGCTTTTGGGTTTTAGGCAGCTCGGGTTTTGATAGCGTGAGTGAAAGGGGAATGTTAGGATATTAATACACGTCTTTTTATTCCTGGAGACCTCAGTGTGTTTGCAGTGTCGTGTTGAGTGTGCAGAGATTCCATTGGTCGTCACATCACTCACGGGTAGAAACTCTTCCATCTCAACTATCGCATTTTGATCAATCATGCCCCAAATACCGCCTTATTCTGTCTCACCCAGTCCTCAAGCCTCATCGGTGGCCGGCCCGTATAAACCTTCACATTCCTCACTCCATCCTCATAGTGGGGGAACCGCTCACCATTGCCCTTGTCCGGACCCTTGGTACCCAGCGTTTTCACCATGTACTCTGCAAAAGACGGAGGCATACCGCGCTCAACGTACTTCTGATACGCTTCCTCGGGACTCAGAGTCGTTATTTTCAAATCTTTCCCGAGAACGCCTCCGATTCTTGCGACGCTATCTCGTATCGAGCGCACCTCGGGACCATAAAGATATACGATTTTCTGGTCTTTCGAACCAGAAACAATGATGTTGCCTATGACGTTGCCGATGTCGCTCGGGATGATGTTATCTTGTTCGAACTCTCCGCCGTACAATTTGACGTCGTTTGCGAGGATGCCGTCTCGTGCTGATAATAGATTTGTGGCGAAACATCCGGGACGCACAGCGACGTAGTTCTCTGGACCGAGGAGTTCTTCTAGGCTTGCTTCTACTTGGGCGTGGACGAATGGGAGGAGGTCGGATGGGGAGATGGTGCGGAGGGCTTGGTTGGTGTAGATTGTGAAACTGCTGAGGAAAACGATGAATTCGACGCCTTCGTTTTTCATTGCGATAATGGCGTCGTGGAGGTGTTTATATTCATGATGGACGAGGTAGATGAACGCGCGTTTGGCTCCGGAGGTCCTGATGGCCTGGCTGACGGTCGGGGGTTTGGTAAGGTCGGCTTGGATCCGATGAAAGTTGCCAGCGGATTTTTTGGTGAGACCAGGGATGGCTTTTAATGTATCTCGCATTGCCAACCAGACTCTGGCTCCAAGGTCTCCGGCTGTTCGTGCGGCAGCAGATCCGACTTGACCAGTCGGCCCGAAGATGATGACGGATGTCATGGTGGTGACTGTGATGGGTTTCTTTGTTGGTGAAAACGGGTAGTTGCTACGTTGGTTTGTTGAGTTGTGTTGTTGTTTCCCATGTTTTTGTAGCTCAGGCTAGCACCCGATACTTTCGTAAGGGACTGAAGGACCAATGTAGTATTCATTCTAGAGATACTATTGGATATTTCGGAATGCCATGGTAGCTGGCCGGCACTATGATCCTGTAGATACTCCGAACTCCACGCACGTATTACATCTATGGTGCATTGGATCGCATGGCGATTCCTTTTGTCTACCTAACTTTATTCTTGTCCTTTCCTCGAACTTCAGAATCTTTCTACTTCGTTCCGTACAAGACAGTAGTTCCGTAAGTACATATATTGTTAGCGCAACTGATGAATAAAAAAGGTATCTGTTGGTTATTGTGAAACAAGACGTCTATCACATGGCACAAGATCCGAACAAAAACAAGGCTTCATGGATCACGTGCCATATAGCACCCTCATTCCGTAGGTCCCAGCGCCGGTCAAAAGAGAGGGCGGAGTGGGTAACAACGCGGCGAGATACATCGATCCCACAACCAATGGAGCCAGAAACTACAGTGTCGTTATCCATTCCTATACATCCGCCATGGTTAATACTTCAATTGCCTTGAGGTTGGATATACCCCGAAAAGGATGCATCTCCCGTGGCTTCACCAAGCAGAGGCATCTCATCGCAGACGAGGAGGTCTCTCCTCCGGCGCAGTGTAACGTTCACTTCAGCGAATGATATTTCCTGAGCTTATAGAACAGTGGTATCGTCAGCTTATCAATAAACGTGCACATGCTTCACCTATGATAGGCCTGTGCCAGGCCCTGCAAAGGGTTAGCCTCCAGGTTTCCGACCACCATCACTTGTGGGATCAGACGATGCTATCATGATAAACAGTAAACTTCGGACCGATACAGCATTCTACATATACGCATGCATTGAATTGTGCTTGGCGTGTCAAGGCCCAGCTTCCTTTCGCGTCATGAAGGATGCAGGGTAAGCGCTGCTCCGCGGAGGGCTAGGAACATACTGACCAGATAGCTTTTATCGTTTTCTAGTACTAAGATGATCGTGAGACATTTAGAAACATGTAAAGACATTTGAAAAGGATTCTGGAATGTCATTCAGGCATACATGCAGTCATCCGACACACTTTATGCCAATTCGCACTCAATCAAGCTCTCCTGTGAATGCTTGACACTCCATACCTTCACAATCTTCAGATCGAGTCCAGGCGACTCTAATAATCGTTTCCACTCTTCCATTGTGCGCTCCTTGGAGGAAAAAAGTGTCATCATCATCATGTCCAGTCCCGTGGCCTCGGAGTCTGCTCCCTGGTCTGGGATGATGATTTCGTTGATCAGGAGTTTGCTGTATCCTTGCTTCATAGCACCGGTAACCTGCTCCAAGATACTCTTGCATACGTCGTCGGGCCAGTCGTGGAGCACTGAATGTAGGTAGTATGCTCGAGCCGCTGTTGATGTTAGTCCCTTTTCACAGTGGCGGGTTTAAGTTTTCAGACTGACCTTTGATGGGTTGCTCAGTGTGGAAATCGTATTTCATACGCTCGACATCGTGATGTAGATTCTCGATGCTATCAATGACAGGGGGAAGGTCTTGCAATACGAGCCGACCAGGTGCATCAGGATGTTTTAGTCTAGACATTTTGTAAGCATGCATTTGGTGATTAGGTTCCTACGACCGTACCTAAACTCTTCGATATCATGACCATGGCCTCCTCCAACATCTACCAGCATCACTGCATCCTTAGACGCCTCCATTCCCTTTACGAGCCTTTCTTTCACTGGGTAAAAGTCACGGTCCATCCAACTTGGTCGACCTTGCCGATATCCACTCATGTGATGATTGAACTGTTGGCCCAATGGCGGGTGAGCAATCATGTATTCAAACATGCTCATTTTAGTATTGAATGCAAATTGGTATGGTCCAGATTCGATATCTGAGGTGAGTTCGTAGTTACTTCCCTTGAGGTACTCTGGGAACTTGCTGCAGGATGGATGGGCTCCACCAGCACTAATTAGGTCAGTCTTACAATCAAATGTGTTAGCAATGAGTCGGATTTTAGCACCTACAGGCAAGGGTAACCATCTCCGATGATGGGTATGTCCAGCGCTTTGGAGAAGTTTGTCGGTGCATACTCATCAGTTCCTGTTTCCTTGATGTAGCCCATAGCTGCGATGTGTTTCATCATGCGAGCTGCAGACATTAGAGGCTTTCTGTGAAGATATGCGGGCATGTAGGCTTACCTAATGTTTGGCGAGGAATTCCGAGCTCGGCCGCAATCTCATCGACCTTTGTTGGTCTGTCTTTCTCGGCAAGTACTTTGAACACACCTGCATTGTAACAAGCCGTAATAGCCGTATGACAGCCCGGCTACAAGAACCTTAGATATATTCAGTCCTAGAATCCTGATACACATACCTGCACCCAGTTGTGTTTGATCATTGTTTCCCGGGGAGTCTCCAAAGCCACTACCAGACTCCTAGCCAACGCGAGCATATCCAGACGACCGTCGTTGCCTTCAGTAATTGATGATTTTCTAAACATTAGGAGCTTCTCTAGTATCTTTGGAACGGCTCCTGGATCATTGGCACGTACGGCAATGCCGCCATCGAGTAGAGGTACGGTCATGTTTAATGATGGGCTCGGTGAAGAAGTGCCTGAGCGAACAGGGATTACGATATGGTTCAAATGAACTCTATTTGAACTATAGAGCAAAAATATCTTTGGGACAATGGATTAAAACGGACAACCGTGACTTTAAAACCACTTTCCATAAGTGATCTTGACTCGTTGTGTACCATGAGGCACATCAGCACTAGTCATACCTTTGACATCTCCCGAACTACGAGCCTGTATGATCATGCAGGCTCAATCTATTCCATAGAGTAAGATTCTCCTCAAATTGGAAGGAATTGACGGAATCAAGGGCTCGGGGTGTCTCCGCACCTAACTTAACCGGCTAGACCCTTGATTGATTGAAGTCCGCAACACGAACCATAGCATTGGGAATGAAGGAGCGCTAAAGTGTCGCCTCGCAAACGAGCATAATGCAAGAGCGGCTGTACGGTAACATTTCGACTGGTCCGCTGTGCCGCATTTAGTAGCGCGATGTTGGGGGCAACTTTACTAGCATGACAGTTGGTTTAGGGATGACTCGAGTGCATCTTCATACGTGTGGTTGTGAACTGGTATCGTGGACTGCCTCAAGATAGTTTTTATTCGGCATCAAACTATTTGCACTGATTGAAACATCATGAGCATGCGCGCTGACATTGTGATAACTTGGTGCTGAATTATCCCCAACAAGCGAGGAGGATTCCGCCCTCCTTTACACTACATGCCCCGTACATCAACAGCGAACAAAAAGGACTGATCTACACCCAGAAATTAAAGAATTAGTTTACATATGCACTCGGGCTTGGCCGGCATGTGTTATGCAAGGGGTGTTACTACTACCATTCGGTGTTGGCACGCATTGATTGCGCGGACTTGCATTTTCTATTGCGGCGCGGTAGCGATCCGCTGCAGCAAATTTCCGTTAGGCAGAATGCCCATCGAAGAACGCGGGACAGTTGGGAAAAGATGCAACAAGCTGGAATTAGACGCTCAGACTGGATCTACAACGTTGTTGTTGGCTTGGGCAATGTATAAGACATGTCTATGTTCATCGGCTTGCTGCAGAGGCACTCAATCTTCCCCGGAAATACATGACAATTGTCTAGTCTTCTCGCAGGACTTGATTGTGATATGTCAGGACCAAAAGTGTTGCCTGAACATCTCGTCAACGAAGACAAGGGGCCTACGATCTTAGCGGTATGCATCTCACTGACTGCTCTGGCCACCCTTTTTGTGGCTGCAAGACTTTATGTCCGAGGCAAAATACAGTCACAAATTGGCCTAGATGACTGGCTGATGATTTTATCCATGGCAAGTATTTTCTCCAGGGCTCTTCCCACCTCGCAAGATACTGACGCATTGAGCAGATATGTGGCTACGTCATGCTTGGCCTAACGATAGCCGCCGTACGGGCCGGCAATGGTCGTCATTTCGCTACGCTCACCACCGAGCAGAAATCAGATGCCATACTATACACTATTGCGGGATTTTGCCCAGGGATACTTTCATTTGGGATCCCCAAGCTAGCCGTGGTAGCACTTCTAACGAGAATCATGAACCCCAGCCGAGGTCACGCGGTGTTCCTTTGGTCAATGACTGGCGGTTGCTTGCTGATTCTGCTTGGTTGTGTTGTCATTCTCTTCGCGCAGTGTACTCCAACACGATCGCAGTGGGACTTCACAGTTAAAGGCACTTGCTGGAGCCCATGGGTTTTGGTATACTATGCCATTGTTGCTGGCAGTACGTCACCCATGTGAAATGGGGAACTCGACTCATTTTGACAGCTCTATCCGCCATTGTGGATCTTTATCTTGCGATATATCCGGCTTTTGTTCTCTACAGGCTACAGATGAACGTAAAAAAGAAGATCGCTCTCAGCTTTGCGCTTGGGTTAGGCTCCATGTAAGTCTGCAAACGCTCGTTGGAAGATGACTTCTCATTTGTAAATAGAGCTGCAGCCGTTGCGGTTTACAAGTCGACTCGGCTACCTGCACTTGCCAGCGCTGACTTCAGTTGTAAGTGAAAATTTGTTTCAAAGCTACGAGTATATGCTGACCGATTGTATAGACGACACTGCCGACATCACAATCTGGACCAGCATTGAAGGAAATGCAATCATCATCGCCGCATGCATTCCAACTCTCCAGCCACTAATCGATCGCATCTTCGGTTACGGTTTATTTGGCAGCACAAGAGGGGAGCGAGGACGAAGCGGTTATGCATCACATGGCCAACATGCCACGAAGCTGGTCACAATTGGAAGCAAAACATTTCGGTCATCCAGGAGACACAAGAAGACGGGGATTTCAGATACGACGATAGGTCAGGAGAGCCAAGAGAGTATTCTGAGCTTCAACCGTCGGCATGTTAATCATCGTAGTAAGGGAGAAGAAGACTTAGTCATAACACGGACACAGGAGGTGTCAGTTCAGGTGGAATCTATAAGTAATCATTAGTGAAAAGAGACACATGTTACGCATGTTTGGTGCACAGTCGGGCCCTGTTCAGTTGATACCACGTTTATTGATGAGCTTTTGATGAAAGAGGACGTGTCTTATTGTTCCAATTTGATATATCTGCTTTAAGGCTAGCTTAGTGGCTTTACGTAAATTTATCATGGCCTATCAAATCTGGGTCAGGCAACCTCCGTACCACTATATGCGAGGACCTAGGTCAAATATATTCTTTACCCATTGCTATCTGCAATCGGCTCACCATCATACCTTTTGCTTCGCCACCATCAACCATGTGTGCTCTCAATGTACACACGCTCCACGAAGACATACTCTACGAATTGCTAATCAGGTGCCGAGATCTGATATCTCTAAAGCGTCTGATCCTCACCCACCCCGAAATTTACCACGCATTCAGCAACCGCCGAAGCCTGGTTCTCAGAGCGGTCTTCAAGACACAGAGCATTGTCCGCACCAGATACTGTGACGATGAACTCTTTCTGGTGAGAGCCGATAGATACCTTTCCCGCATGCTACCTTGCAGTGTAATTGACCGGGTCGCCCTGCGCGAGGCCCTCTGGCCTACGGTCAAGCAGTTATTGCCATCCATGATATCCTGCCAGTGGGCTATAGCCCTTCTCACTCGCTATCATGAAGCAGGGCTCAAGCACAACCAACTCATGTTCGTCAAAGAAGCCGCACACACCATATTATCCGCATCGATGCCTCTGCATTTTGAACAGCGCACACTCCTCAGAGTCATCGCCCGAACATACGCGTCTTCAGACACGCCAGAGGAAGCAATAGAACTAGATGCAGCCATTATACAACGTCTCGATCCACAATTGCAGGCTCATAGAATCTGGATAGAAGACTTCATGCAGACGTATCGAAACAACAGAAACAATAAAAAAGGGTTGGACCTCCAGCTGAAGTGCTGGCAGCTCTGCCGAGATACACTCGGACTAGGGAGCAAGGTTGCCCTGGACTGCGCACAAAGCCTTATCTGCAGCTATCACCTCAGCGGCGAGCCTAAGAAGGCGATTGAATTATGCCGGTTTTTTCAGGGTTCTATCAGCCCAAAAACCCCAGGGTATACCGCTTGGATGCGAAAATTGATAGATATGCTCTACAAGGCTAGCCAGGATAGCGAGACACGAGAGAAGCAGAGTACGAGCTAGTAAGGGCATGTCGCCAGTATGAGCGGGGACGTCTGGTGAAGAGTAAGAATTAAAAGACCATTGGCCTTATTGTCTTACTCAAAGAGGCGCGAATGGCGTGTGAGGCGGATCGTAGCAGGGCTCTTTTCGCAACTACGTATGCAATACATGTAGCAAAAGGAAGAACCATTTTATTCATTCATTGTTTCTTAACTCGAGAAACCGAGTCCTTTCGAAAACATAAATGTGTTTGTGAAATCGTTATTCCAAACTCTCGCTTCTCCATGTGGGATAGAATATATTATTTCATTCCAAATATATCTGGTATCATAAAGCACTGTCATCTCGCTCGTGAGCATGTCCAAACGCGTACGACTTTCAAACACTCCTCCCTCAGTACCGGTTCTCCCACCTCGTATACCGACTCAGCTTCTTTGAGTCCCTCGCTTCGCTCTGTATATCCACTGTGTATCCCACTCACCCCCACATATCCATGACCTAACTCCACCCCACTAAAAGTCATTAGGCCAACACTTCTCCTTGGGCCAAGCAACCGAATCATGACTCGCCGCATGCGCCTCCAGCTGCGCCTTATTCGTGTTTACGATTTCGCGACGGCAATTCTGGCACTGTAGTATTCCCCGCACGGGCGCGGGCGTGCCCGTTAGCTGACTATGCAGCAAAAGGATTGCTTATGTGAGGTGTGGGAATGTTTGGAAGACAGAGACTAGGTTCAGGGAAGAGGAGAAGGCATTGGAATGCCTACAATGGAGGTTGGCTTGGGAGCCTTGACGGGGAGGCCGTTGGCCTTGACGGGGGCGCGGGTGCCTGCTTTTTCGGCTTTGCGGTGTTCGCGTTGGATCTGTGCAGGCGGGTGTTAGTGAATGTTTTGATTTGGCTGATGGCAGGGGGTTGGCGTACTCGGTCTTTCTTGGAGATGGGCATTGTGGTGGTTGTGTATAAAGGTTTGGGTAGGGTGGAAGAAAAAAAATGGAGTTGTAGTTGTCGGCGCTTGCACGGAGCGGGTAGATTGAGAAAGAAGGGTCTCTCGCTAAGCTAGCGGCTGCATGTGAAAGTTAGTAGGCTCCACCGATTGGCAGCCCCGCATGGACCCGCATCGTGGCCGCGATATAATTCTATGCCACAGCTATATAATGTCAGCCTTACGTACGCTACTGCGCAGGCGAGCTGCGCCTCCTCCCCCAACGTTTAGCTTGCTGCACTCCAAAGCCTCTGGATGCCGTACCTCTTCACCTTTGACTTAGAAAGCCATCACCCGGCGTTCACAATAGATCTAAGAGCCACCATCTCTCTGCATTGCGTGGGTAGGCCTCTAGCTGCCATCCATTTTCTCAGCCTGCTTTGAAGCTCCGACACCTGCCTCTACCGCTCGCACATATACACACACATGCAGCTTGATGCGGCTGCTATATAGTAGCGACCGGGGGTTTACATTGACTGAAGACTTAGTTGGAGAACATATCCCCTATTATGCGATCCTGTCGCATACCTGGCAAGAGCAGGAGGTGACACTTGCCGATCTGAAAGGTTCACGTCATGGCGGAAGACACAAGGAAGGGTATAGGAAGCTTGTATTCTGCGCCAAACAGGCTGCGCTGGACGGCCTTGAATACTTCTGGGTCGACACCTGTTGCATTGACAGGTCTGATTCGGTCACGCTTGAAGATGCTATCAACTCTTTGTCTTCCTATTATCAGAATGCAGCAAAATGCTACGTCTATCTATCTGATGTCTCCACCGAGGGGTGGTCAGAAATCAGCGAAGAATCTGATTGTAAGTGGCAGCTAGCTTTTCAGCAAAGCAGATGGTTCGCCCGGAGTTGGACCCTTCAGGAGCTTCTTACCTCTCGTTCAGCCGAGTTCTTCTCCCGTGAAGGCCAAAAGCTTGGTGATAAGAACACACTTCGGCAAACTCTCCATGAGATAACTGGAATCGCCACCCAAGCCCTTGAAGGAAGACCTTTGGCTCATTTCAGTGTAAGAGAACGGTTATCGTGGGCAGCAAACCGCAGAGCAACACTGGAAGAAGACCAGGTGTACTCGCTTCTGGGCATTTTCGGCATCAAAATGACGATGATGTATGGAGAAGGCAGTTGGAACGCATGTCTTCGCTTTTGGGATGAGATTTTTCGGAGAATCGAGGATTACACGATTCTGCTTTGTACAAGGCCCGTGGTCTGGGACCCACTAGCTCTGCACCCGACCTTGTTATCAGGAAGCATCAATGACACTTCGGAAAAGCTGGAATGGCATAGCCTGAAACGCCATTCTCTCTTAGACCTTGCCTCCACAGAGGCCCTCACGGATCGTCTTCCGCCCAGCATAAACGTTTTACAACGTCCAGAGATAACCACCCATGGACTCAGAATGTGCCTTTTTGTTAAGAATTTGGGTCTAGATCTCATTTGTTGGACATACTGTACTCAGGAATGGCATGGAAAAATGTATGCAGTGTGCACCCGAGTGGTTTCAATCGGCTCAGAAAAGCTTGCAGAGGCGCCACACTTAAAGGGATATGCGAGTGGAGAAGTATATCATGTTGATGTTAACCGTCTCAAAGGCTTTGAGCAGAAAACCATCTATCTTGTAATGAAGGAGCAGCGATAGAGCTACTCGAGCCGAATATGGATTAAGTACGACATACATTGTAATGAAAGGGTCAAAGGACGTCTTAATGTGACACCAGATGTTCATTGATTTTTATAGAGCTTCAGTAAAGAGTTAATAAACGTAGTCGAGTATTACATAGTTGCAGCTTCCAGATCTTCGACGTTCAAGCTAAGATAAGCGCCTCCCTTTGCAACGAGCTCGTCTGAGGCCAGAGATACCCTTATCCTCTTTCTCCTTGATTCATCATAAAGATGCGAAAGATACAATCCTAGTGTTTTCCGAGGCTGTGTGAATGCTTTATAGTTGTATTCATAAAGATTGTGATATCTTGGCCGAATGCTCCGCCAGTCGTCGCCACGTACCAAGTCAAACCGCCAAGATGGGTCTCTTGTCCGATCGAAACGGCATACAAGAACAAAGGAATCAAATTCATCAGCCCATTCAGGCTTAAAATGCAAGAAACCCAGAAACACGCCGGTATGCCCTGCAAACAACATTTTCCGAAATGGGTCCCAGCAACCAATAGGCTCGATCTCCGAAAGTCCGATACTCGGATGGTCCAGACGTACCGGCTTGGTAATTAAAAGTACGTGCTCACGAATAGAAGTGACTTCTTCCGCTGAAAGTGTGGTGGCGACTTGAAGAGATTTGATAGATCTACGACGCTGAATAGTCGCTAGGCGATTGGGAAAGGCTCGTACGTATAGACTAGGCCCAACCTGTCGTAGAAACACTCCAAGAGAATAAAGGTCATTGCTGTATGTACCGTGTCTATGGTTGATAGGAAGCATGTGGCAGCCTGTGATTGGATCTATTGCCAGTGGGACTTCGAACTTTAGTCCTCTATTTGTGACAGAGAATTCACAAATATCGAAGACAGTGTCCTGCGAAACCACCAAGGATCCAGTATCTTCAAAGTCGACTGGCGATGATGCAAGCAGACCACTATGTTGGTCACCCTCGACTGTCGTGTTTCTTTGTGTCCATCCAAAAACAGACATATCAGGACTGTTTCTAATGATTTCCTTTTGCAGTCTGATAAATGCATTTTCTCCCTCTCCGTAAAGCATAGGCATATTGATTCCAAGTATCCCAAGCAAACTGTATGCGCGGTCTTCTTCTCGCTTTGTCTCTCTTCTAGCGGCCCATGACATCCGCACAGCTACTGGCACCTCTGCAAGAGATATGGCATTGGTCAAAACATCTGGATCAACTTGAGTAATGGACGCTAGTTCTGAACGTAGGCTGAGCTTATCGCCTCGAAAATTCCACTCCTCATCATAAAATCGAACGTTGGATGGCGCAATCAGCTCCTGCAGTGTCCAACCGCGTCGGAACCATTTACAACCCCAGAGCGAATGTTTTTCGGGTTCCAAATCGCTGAAAAATACGTAGCAAATATCAGAAGCTCGATACCATTTAAACATCGAATTGATGGCCTCGGTGAGTTCTGCGCTGCTTGATTTGTCGATACAACATGTGTCGAGCCAGAAGTACTCCAGGCCATCCCGTGCGGCTTGTTCCCCACAAAAGAGAATCTTCTTATAGCCCAACTTATCCTTCCCAGTGCCATTTAGCAGGTCTCCAAAAGTAACCTCCTCCACATCTGCTCCCCACGTATGCGAAAGTATCGCATAATGAGGGATGTCCTTTTCGGAAAACTGAGTAAGAGTGATGACGCCAGTATCGCTGCGTCGCAAAAGTCGCATGATTTCGTATGCGCTGGACGGGTGCGGGGAGCAAGGATGGGGTTTCGCGGGCTCAATAGTAGCGGCAGCCTACTAGCGAAGAAAGCTAGCAGGGCGACACGCTTACTTGGTCGGAATACCAGTCCTACCTATCAGGGTTAGTCATTGTGTAGAGAAAACAACGAAGCTCTTTGTGATGTACTCACGTGTACAAGCGTAAAACGGGAAGCCGACGGTGCTTTTCCCTGCTGAAGTAAGGGTCGAGGCGGGGGGTGCTGCGAGAGAGCTCTTAATAGAACGCAGCAAGGCTAGCCGAAGACGATCCTACAAGGCCTGAGCCGCTTATCCAGTCATGCCATCTCTGTCTACATTGTTCATCAAACCCCAGTTATTTTAAATCGTGTTTCCCGAGTGATAAGATCTATGAAATTCTCATGTTAATTATGGGTTATACAGTAATCACTACGCTCTATTGAAGATTTCAAAAGGTAGATAATTAGCTACGGGTGGATCTCAAACCACTTCTCTTGCGAACACGCCGCTATATCATTGTCAGCCCACACATATGTTATGATCTTGAAGCTATTCTCCTTTTGGATACTGCGATGTTCAAGAAGCATCAACAAATTTGTGTCATAATAGGGTCTTTGTGGTCCAAGACTTCCATACCCATACTGCTTGACAAGCTGGCTTGACTCGGCTTGCAAGCCAGCTTCCTTGTTGACAAGGCTGCGAAAAAGTATGGTTGGAGTTAACCGGGCGCATAGAAGCTTGTAGGTGGCCCTAAATAGCTTTCTCGCACACCTCCCAAATCAATAACGATTTTTTCCAGTGCCATATTCTCACCCTGAAGCAAAATCTTTAAAGTGTGCGTACCAGCATCACCAAGATTTACCTGGTGTTTTTTTATCCAAACACAATCCATGACCGATTCCAACCATCCAGCTGGTAGCTCCCCCGCCTTCTTGGGCTGTTGTACCAGCCTGTGCATTCCAACTTCTTTACCGTCAAACGAGAGGCCGTAAAGAGCTGGTGAAGTTGGGTTTACATCAAGCGTCAACGTAAAGTATAAGTATAAAGACGCCTGAGTAGTTGACGTGAATATGTAGAAAGGGTACAGTAGCTCACAGCTCTGCAAGCCCGAATTAGGTTGCATGCGAAAGCTTACAGCCCCACTCGCTTCCCGGCCAAGGTATGGGTGCCTCCAACAACCGATAGCATCCTTGTTTGCGAAACGAGTAGCTCGAATGGAGATGAGTTGATCAGCCTCAACATGTCCAACGAACCGAGGTGGTATGCTACGGTACTTCACTGGAACGTGAATATGTTCGTAATCCCCAAGATCGCTGTGTAGAACCAATAAGACCTCATCGTCAAAGTCCTTAGGTACAAGTCTCCAGTCCACCATCACCTGGATCAACTGATCTTGTCCTTCGGATGTGGGGTCCAGGATCCCACTAGCGTTCACCGGCATCCAACCTACCGGACTTTCAACCTTCCAGGTGAGTTTCTTCGGACTACGCAAGTACAACTCGAAAGTCCTGGACTGCGGGCCATATGGGTTCATCACCGGTAGCGTAACACCAGATATGAGGTCTCTTCGCGAAGGATGCGTGCGGTCGCTCTCCTCATTGCACAACCCGGGTCGCACGCCCTCAGTACCCTGGACACCAACACCAATGTTTCCGACGATGGGGTTTGATTCTTGACTTGCTTGTACGAGACACAGCCCACTTATCATGTCCCGTGAAGGCGCATGCCAAGTCTCGCGGTATCCGAGGTGAGGCTGCCGCATGATATGATTCCACTTTCCATTGAGCATCGCGTGATACTCTTGAGACAGCTGGAAGTCGTCTTTGAAGAGGGAAATTGATTGGTTGAAGAAATGATTGGCTGAATTGCGACGTTGTTTTGCGTAGAGTGCGTTCTTTGCGCGACAGATTTGGAGTGCCATGTAGGTATGTGATGCTTTGATGGGGTGTAGAATGAGTTGGAAGAAAGAAGGCCTGGCAGCTGTATGTAATCCGGTATATAGAGCTTCGGTGTCATCGACAAGCGTCCTCCAGCTTGACAGGATATTGTCTGCCTCCGAATAGTTGATGAGCGAGAATGTCTCTGGTTCAACATGTTCGTGTTTTCGCAGCGCAACCAGTCTGTCGTACCTAAGTAAGAGTTTTGCAGTTTGCACCGCTAGCTCGCTGCCAAAAGTACGAGAAGTGAATGATTCGAAGAAAGCTGCAAGGTCGCCCAAAGTCATAGCGTGCATGTCCCACGCCAACGACATGACAAAGCTCAGTGGTACTTCAAGAGGTTTTATGTCCCCGACGTTGAAAACCCAGATCTGGTCCGCACCATGGCGATGTGCTTGGTCGAGTTGGTGCCAAACCTTGGCAAGAGAATTGCTGTTCAGCCATTTATAACTTCGCGGTTCTCCAACGTACTCGAGATGATAGTACACCCCTGCACCGCCTCTTCGCGTTCTCTCTGCTTCGGTTGGGAGCCTTCGAATCGTGCCGAAATTATCGTCGGCAAAGAGAAGTGTCACATCTTCTGGAATTTCGAGTCCATTCTCATAATACTCCTGCACTTCCTTATACAGAGCCATGACTTGAGGTATTGCGTCTTCTCTGCCATACACATCGCTGATGATGTTTCTTTGCGTCGATAAGACCTCTTTCAAGACTTCTTGCGGGTTTTCAACTCCCATCTCTCGGTCGCCATCACCTCGCATGCCGATCGTGATCACGCTTTCATAATTAGATGCTCGTTGTGCTCCTTCAACAAAATACTTGGTGATCTTCTCCTTGTTCTTTATCCAATTCCAACTCTGCTCTGGTTCATTGTACGGCACATCGAACCACTCATTCATCGCACGCTGCATTGGCTCATGATGCGAGGTAGACACTACGATTCCATACTTGTCGGCAAGCTCCTGGTTTAGGGGATCGTCCATGAAGAAAGAATTCCCTGGATGTGGGTAACCGAACCACATCGCCGGCCAGAGGAAGTTTGCTTTTAGTCGGAGCAGCAGTTCAAAAACGCGCTTGTAGAACTCAGAATTGTACTTTGGTCCATACTTCTCGTGTACCCATGCTGATAGGGCCGGCGCCTCATCGTTGATGAAGATACCGCGGTACTTGACCGACGGTGGTCCTTGCACAGTTCTGACGTCTAGTGCGTAGAGAACCGAGCTCTTTCCCACTGGTACATCTGCCCACCAATACCAACTAAAGTCCCTTAGCAATGGCTACGTATGTTGAGTAACTCATCCCACTTACGGCGAAACACCAATCTGCTCAGACAAGGAATAGATACCGAAAATAGTGCCTCGCTTGTCACTCCCGCAGATCACAAGAGCATTCGCGCATCCTTCCCATGGCGTACGTACAAGTGCTGTACACCAAGTCTCCCATTTGTTTTCAACAATGGTGATCTCGATGCACCCACTCAAGGCTAAGCGCTGGATGTGTCTAGACCTCTGGGCGCTGCCAACGATGATAACGCATGGCGATAGGCTCTGCTCTGAGGTGATGGTAGGCGCTTCCTCACCAGTCACTCTCGCAATGTCTTGAGCGAGCGTTGTGGCTGCGATACGAATGCCCTCGAAGTCTTCATGGTCAATAATAATGGGTGCGTTGGCCAACGATATCGCGCCGGCCGCTGGTTTGTGTGCCACGAAACCAGCCTGGTGCATGGTGCCTTAATTCACTGCTAGATACTGGGAGATCGGAAGCGTCGTTAAAAAATACGGAGACCGCACAGAGTCTGGTGTACAACAGGCGGCTGTAAGATCATGAGAAACCCTTCGCATAAAAAAGAAAAGCCTCCAGTGTTGGTGATCAGGATGATAGTTTTCGTGTCGCAAGACTCTGCTTCCTAACGGGTTTCTCGCCTGCTCACGTGCACAGCTTTGAAAGAGTATAAAGTTCCGCTCCAATATAATACCCAAATCTGGCAACCCGTTGGAAAAAATAACCGGGGCTGCGAAATGGACCACAGCGCGCTCGAATCAGTACTACCGATTACCAAGAACTTTAAACATTCGTATTTTACGGGCCTAAAATCCACAACGTCAGGACGCCTGGTGGGAAAAACTCAAGGTTTGTTGGCGGTATCTAAGAGGATAAAATTAGGTTTTAGAATAAAACCTAGAATTAGAAAAAAGGCCATGTTATCGAGACGAGGTGCAAACCATTTCGCATTCGCGGTTATTCCTTCAACCGGGTGGCTGGTTCGCGGTAAAACCGGCCGAGATGTCTCGGCGGCGATAGTTTCCCTGCTTCCCCACCCAACTGCCACCCCTACCTCATCCCCCCGGATTTCATCCCCCGCAGTTCTAGCCTAGCGGCACGACCCCAAGACGGCAAGAAGCCCGGCTGGGCGTAATCATGTGGCCATGTTTCTCGATTGATTCATGGAAATTTGGTCTTGTCGTGGCTGAAGGGATAATGTACAAATGTCCCTAGTACTCCCACCCATTGCACATCTCAACCCTCCCCCTCCCAACTCTCTTCCTTACCAGCATTGACTGGTGAAGGTCGTTAGCTGGCGATCATTTATCTCTTCCGACCATTTTACAATGGCTATATCGCAGGTCTCTGCTCAGACGGCGGCCATGCCACGGCAAAGTTCAGCCGAGGACCGGGATCCATCAACGCAGCAGCAGCTTGTCGAGGCCGCTGTTGCCAGCTCTGAATCCGAGATTAAGCTGCCGCGTATGGAGCTCTTCAAGCGCTATCGACCTGCCGTCATTTACTCTGCGCTTTTATCTATGGCTCTTATCATGGAGGGCATGGATGTCGGTCTCATCAACAACTTTTTCGCCCATCCGGCCTACCGTCGAAGGTTCGGCAACGATTTCAATGTGAAGGGTGAACTGGTTATTTCTACCCAATGGCAGACTATCATCGGTGCTGGTAACAACATTGGCTCCATTATCGGTCTCCTGATCAACGGTTGGCTCCAATCTCGCTACGGTTCTCGCAGGGTATACTTAGTGAGTCTCCGTGACAACACGATTTGGAAAAACGCTACTTACACGCTCGTCTAGGGTGCAATGGTGCTCATGGCAGGCACTATCTTCATTCTTTTTTTCGCGCAAAATGTCGAGATGCTTCTTGTCGGCAACATCATGTGTGGTATCCCGTGGGGTATCTTCCAGACCCTTACTACCGCCTACGCCGCCGAAATTAGCCCCACCGCGATGCGTGGCTACCTGACCGCGTGGGTCTCTATGTGCTGGGGTGCTGGCTCCTTCTTAGCCGCTGGAGTGCTCAAGGGCACTATCGACATTCAGGGCAACGCTGGCTGGCAGATCCCCTACGGTCTCCAGTGGATGTGGATCCCCCCTCTATTTCTCGTTGCCTGGTTCGCGCCCGAGTCTCCCTGGTATCTCATCCGCCGCGGCAAGATTGATGAGGCTGAGAAGAGCCTGCGCCGCTTAGCTCGCCCAGGGCACTACACTGAGCAGTCAATGCGCGAGACCTTAGCCCTCATGCAGCATACCAACGAAATGGAGAAGGTAGATGCCCAGAATGCTAGTTATGCTGACTGCTTTCGCGGCGAGAACAGGCGACGCACGGCAATCGTCAGTATGGCCTGGATTATTCAGATCTTCAACGGCCAGTCCATAACCAACTTTGCCGCAACAATGCTCCGTGCCATCGGTATGAGCGCTTCCAATGCCTTCAGCTATACCATGGGTATTCAGTCAGTTAATATTTTCGCCACGGGTATCGCCATTGCTCTTATGGGTTCAGTCGGCCGTCGCACATTCTACCTTTACGGCTCAGCCTCTATCGGCTTCTTCATGCTTATCGTTGGTATCCTGGGCTTTGCCATAAAATCAGCCTCTGACGTTGCTATCCCTGTTGCCGTCTTTCTCATCTTTGTCCAAATTGCTTTCAAGATCTCTCTCGGCCCGACGACCTACGTTATTGCTGGCGAGATACCCTCGTCTCGAGTTCGTGCCCAGACTATCGTCATTGGGCGCTCCCTCTACGTCTGTGGCCAGGTTGTCGTACAGCAACTCAACCCCCGCATGCTCAATGATGACCCTACCGCATGGAACTGGGGTGCAAAAACTGGCATGTTCTATTTCGGCTTTTGCCTGCTCTGGGTAATCTGGATCTTCTTCTTCCTTCCTGAGACCAAGGATCGAAGCTTTGCCGAGATCGATTACCTTTTCGCGAAGAAGACGCCTGCCCGCAAGTTCCGCAATGCGCCAGTCGACTGTAAGTTTTATTACCCCTTTCCTTACCAATATTGACTCTGACTAACTCATCTTCTCAGTATTCGAAATCAATCCAGAGTACAAATCTCAAGAAAAGTCTAGCGAGTTTGAAGGACGCGTCCAACATATCGATGTTGTTAGCGATGCGAAGCATGCTGCTTGATAGATTGAGATGTTTGTTACTAGAAACGATCTAAATATTAGAGACTCAATTTATAATGCGAAAGAAGAGAATCCCTTTGTTTTAATTGCCTGCAAGTTATGAAAAGACGCAATCACTCCAGTAGGCCCAATTAGTGACACGCATGTTATCCAATTAGGTCTGAGCATAGTTCTAGTACGTCATTTAGAAACTAACTAGATACCAACCATATGTGTAGAAGACGTTGTGAGAAGGGAGTTTTGGTGTGGTCTTGGCAAGAGTAGGCGACTCGCTCGTGAGGTACATTGGCCATTCTTGTTGCGACCAACAACAAAATGCCGAAAGCCTGTGCGAGTCTATTTTAGGCATCAAGGTTTTGCTAAATCTCTACATATATATCAATATCGTATTTAGTGTAACTTACAATCAAGCGCCAAGTAGAGTGGCTGCCCATGAGATACAATACCATCTCACGTGCCAGCGAGGTTGCGGCGCAGTGCCTGGGCTAGTATTCTATCCCAAATACAACGACTTTGAAGTTTTGAATCAAAACACATAATAGTCTATAGCTACTTTTTCTAGGTTGTAATAAGGTTGAGTGAAGCAAGTCTCCGTATGTAAGGTAATGGAGTAAGGTATACTAAGTAGGGTAAGTTTGCATTGCGTTGTTCCACCTTTACGTACGTATGGTCATCATTGGCTGGCACGGTGGTTGTGTCCAATGCCATGTAGGTGGCCTCAGGTGCTGAGGCTCAGGTAATTACCTCAGCCTTCTCGCAAATATTATTTATTATGCCAGCAATTCTTCTGGTCTCCTTTTCTTTCTCGTCCTATATTATCTCCGTTAACTAATCGAACACGACTATCGTTGTGGAAACACGCAATGGCAGACCCTCTCAGCATCGCGGGTCCGTAGTTGGTATCACTACAGCCGGTGTACAAGCCTCCATGAAGCTGTACGCCCTCGCAGAAAAGGTTGCGACATCTAGCCAAATGATCACAAGCATCGGGGACGATATCAGCAGCACATGCGCCATCCTCAACCAAGTGCGCGAATTGATCATACCTCAGCCCGATGCGCAAGGCGTTCTCACGTCGGTTTTCAACTCTGTCGCTCTGAAGGACATCTCAGATGCTCTTCAACGTTGCAGGTCAGTTTTCACGGAGATTGGGACCCTGCTGCGTTGTGCATTCGAACAAGTGGGAAAGCGCCCTGCGTTGCACTCAAAAATCGAGCTATCCATGCTTGAAAAGGCAAAATGGCCGTTCTTGCAACCCCAATTCGATGATCTTCGCAGCAATCTCTGAGATGCAAAAGGCAATCTTGTTCTTATGATAGCTGTAGCTACCCTTGCCTTTGCGCAGAGGGACGGTCGTCAGCGACCGATCCACGAAACGGAGAGACTGGAACTTGGGTCTACTATTGTACAGCTGGAACAAGCGCGTAGAATCAAACCACATGAATCTACGGTACACACAGTCTCCGAACAGCCTCGTGGCATGCCTTCCTCGTCTGGGGAGGATCCATTGGGATCTCAAAGTACGCATTTAATGGAGGCATCCCCGCCCAGCTCAAAACAGAACACCGACCCAGGCTTAGTTTCCAGCGTGAGAAAACATGGAGTCCCTTCGATCAGTAGCGGTGTTAGTCTGGTACTGTCTTCTTTGAAACTTCCTAGTAACGGGCGATTGCGAGATCAAAATATTCTTAACAGGTCGAGCCCGGCTGCCGAAGTAGAGGCAGGTACCCTGCCCAAGTCACTCCCAGATGCGCGATCCATCACACGTCCTAGTTGGGATCTACTCCATGAGCAAAATCCTTCGGAGCAGCAATTTCTTCAAAAGTCTGTGGCCTCAACGCCAGTTTCCAGGTCGGCTGGAACCACCCAACTTTCTAAGAATCGGCCACAGGAGAAAACCGCGTCAAAGAATCTTACCCTCACATCTTCCACCTCAAGTAACAGCGAGAAAACAAACCACTATCAGGGATGGTCTACAGACTATTTGCAAGGGCTTGCGGCTGGATACGGAGATTCTGTTACTTTGACTAAGATGAAGCTCCCAGAACAGCCCCTCCAGAAACTGGTCAAGACATACTATGAGGAGGGTAACGATCCACACATTGGGACGCTCGAGCTCACGAAAGAGCAACAGGCCATCATCAAACAAAGCTGGTTGGAGCACTCCCAGGCTGAGCTAGTGTATGTACACGTGCAACGCAACATCACCATCTCCAGCGTATTTGGCATACTAAGCATTGAGATGCTGAAGTGGATCATCAATATTAAAGAATCTCCTCAATCGCCTATTGGGATTGCAATAGGAAGCATGCCGCACATTCCACGCCCTCCTACCTCTATCCGTCGTACGAGCGCCATGAAGACCCTATTCATGAAACTTGTAGGTGGAAGACAAAAGAGTGCTGGAATCTACTTATCACCACCGGACAATGGTGAAACTCGAGTATACCCAGAAATTCCTGGCGATTCTCTCCGCAAACCTTCACTTGAAGGTACCTACAAGCTTTATAGATTGAGTGAATCAACTCAAAACAGCATTCTTGTACCTAGCATCAATACTGTGCCTATAAGCGCAGAGGAAAACCACAGCGAATCTTCACTGAACCTAATTGTGCCTTATGAAATGATGGAATTACCAATTTCTGCATACAAGGGAAGGATAATTCCTCCTAACCTACCACATCCTGAAGAGAATGGCGAAGACATCGTGAAGGAACTTCTAGTCCTATGGATAGTCTCATAAGCTATCTCTTCTTCTCCTACTCTTACATAATCTCCATGCTTCCTTATGCTCTTGTATTTTCCATAGAAGTTCTTCCCTTCATATGCCGAGCGGTTGTAGTATGAGACGGTAGATATTGTAGTTACGCTATGTTTGCTTCGTTTCCAATCTCTTGGCCGTCCACAGACCCAATAAGTCAAGCGGCTCGTGTCAATTTTTCAATCTTCGGCTTCGCATTTTCATACCATAAATGGCTAGCTTTTGATTTTGTATATTGTTCAAAAAGCTTTGTGCGAGAAATTTGACGTACAAGTTGAAAGACTAAAGAAGTAACAGTAACCAAATCGTCACCGCTCTAAAATCAAGCAGTGCCAATTTATACATTTTTCTGATATGATTGCGGAGAGATGAGTGAATATATAGGCCTGACCAAAGCCTAGTCTGTACCTCACAATGCGTACTGTAGAGAGAAGTGTATTACTATGATCAAGATACCGAAACAGCCTCATCACTCTCCACAGCTTTAGTATGAAAGTAACAACAAGCTCAAGTCCAAGAACCACAATCAATCAGCATTTACACGGAAGGAGATGTACTGAACTTGCTAAATTATCAAAAGTCCTATCGACATTGTTGAATAATGAATGAGTGAAGACTGACCACAAGCTCAAAGATTTACGCCCAGCACCGAGAAAGATTCGCCACCACCTGAGCACAGAGGTCCCTCTGCTCTCTCAACATGTTCGGATCATCAGAACAATCGACACTCAGACATTTGAGAACGGCCTGCATGTAAATTTCGCCGCAACGGTACCTTAGCCGAGGTACCTTGTCCAAGATGATACATCTCCGTGCTTTAAAAGGATTCATACTCTGGACCTTGTCTTCATCCATCGTTTGCCTCAATCAAATCTCCAATAACAACATACCCAGCGAGTATACGCCAAAACCATGTCTATATCCTCCCCGCGGATCCTTGCGCTTTGCTGAGTGATGGTATAAATCTAGTGTTATGTCCTGGCCCGCCATAGTTCTGGAGTGTGTATCTGCGCGTGCGGTCTTTGTTCCTTGGGAACCAATAGAGGAACGTCTTCTAGAAGGGTTCTTGTCGTAATATCGTTCGATAGAAAGTTTCCCGTTTTTTTCATTTTCCTCCAGTGGGTCTGGAAAGACCTGTGAGTGTAGAGAGGCCGATGAGTGTAGAGAGCCCGGTCGGTGGTAGTGGAGAAACCTCTTCGCCTCGTTGTGGTCTCTCATCTTGCGGATCTAGATCTGGATTTTCCGGCCTTGAAAAGCCATACCCTGATGTAGTGTCGCCAGGCAATTCAGTCTTCTTCTCGTTCAGGAAACCCTTTCCTCTGCCTCGTTATAATCATCGGTGTGTACTGTAGGCTTCTCCCCATGAACGAGTTGAGCCATGTTTCTGGCCCAGGCTCTGAAAAAGGCACTCCAGGCGACTTGCCTCAACAGGGCTTTCTGGGTCGCTCGCAGAAGGCGCACAAGAGAATCCGGCCCGTGGAGGATACCCACGTTCGTCAGGTGGACATCAGCATCCCCTCCACTCCTGGCCCAATTTTCAACGTCCTCTCGGCTAGAGAGCTGATCGAGCCGCACGATACGCCGCCGCGCCGTGTATGACAACCCAAAGTTAGTGTCTGCTGGTGTCTGTGAAGGCTGAGACTCCACTTGTCGTAGGTCTATGTAGAGTATGATGTAGCAAACCGCAACCCCAACACTGAACATGTCATAGCTTGCAAGATGCCGCGAGGTCTGGACCAACCTGTAGGTGCATGCGGCGTGCCACAGACACTTTCTGGACTGCGCTTCATTGCGCTCTAAAAATTCCCTAAATTTCTTCTTGAAACCCGCCATCTGGGTTGTGTCAGTTCGCCAGCCAGTACCCGCAAACAAGGTCCGCAAGGAGATGGATCGGAGGATAGCCAGAACATGAGGGAGAGATTCATGGCAGCGCCCTGGCTCCCACTTCAAAAACGCGACATGGTCGATAGATTCATCCAGCAGTAAATTTTCAACACTAAAATCCTCGTTTTCGATGAAAGCATGTGGGACGGGAGCCTTGGGGATTCTTGGGCTCATGGCTCTAAGATGGGAGCCAAATGAGTTCATTACAAGTCTTGATCTGAGGCGTTGCCTTTTGATATTCTTCTCGTCGATGTACAGTGCTAGTAAGCTCATCCTGGACAAGAAGGGATCGTAATCTGCCTCAGGTGGTGGGACTTCATGGGATGCCCTTGAGTGTAATCGGACAGCTACACAAATTAGTCATGGCATGAGTCGTCCGAGTCCTGACACACCTTGAAAGCGTACTTGCTTCGACTTCCAGTCTTGGATGTCTGCGCAATACCACATGCGACTAGGACAGGGCATTTGCAGTGATATATCAAATAGACTGAAGTCAGTGGAAATGTCAGTGAAGAGAAAATGAATGCATTCGAGCACTGTGCCACATTAGTAATGCTATATGCGCGCAAAGTAAAGTACCAGACTGACTATAGGTGCAGTAGATGAGGCGAGTGTCTTCTTCCGATGCAAGCCAGCCTGCCCACTCCTCACTGAGAGTAAGGGCGCTCTCCTGGGCTGTTTTCTCAGTGTCTCTTCGAAACACCATGTGATAGCACATGGAAATGAGCATGTGCCTTTGGTGGTGGAACAAAATCATATCCTTGTGCAAACCGCAGGATGAGAGGTGGATGTGGCGTAGGAAAGTGCTTTGTATGAGGGGCTTGCTTGGCCGTTCAATCTGAATCATGACCTGTAGAGGCTAGTCAGCAAATATTTATAAGAAGGGTAGGAGCGAGATGGCGAGGTACTTCATTGTCAACTGCCCTGCCTAGTAAGTCGCACAATATCGACGTGTAATCTTGTATACCGTCAAGTTCAGAGTAATAGCTTCCGATAGCCGCCGTCGCTAGGAGCAAGATCCAAGGTAGTCCTTCGGCTTCTAGGCGTGAAACATGCAAGAAGGGGAATTGAGGGTCGAAATATTCGAAGTAGAGATCGACAAAGGCTTGAACAAGGCGAATGGGAACGAAACTCGATGTACTGTCCTGGCATTGCGTTGCATAGAAGTTTTGTAAGTCTCCATATGCACGAAGGGGGACATTTTGGACGTGGCCAAATGCCTCCGCCTCGGCGGTCTGCATGTGATTGTGGTGCGTTTGTGGGAACCGCCGACATGGAGGCTTGCAGTGCAAACCAGAGCTGTTCACAGTTGTATACGTTAGATTTGTATCAGACGAATGGTCTCGCAAAGGATTGTTCAAACACTCGGTTGATAGAGCGGAAGTTCCTTGGCTTCGCACATGATAATCTGGGGGGTGGTTATGCGTCTCGACACCGCACTGCTGGTTGTGGTTTCCCATGTCATATGGAGTGTCAAGGACATCTCCCAGTCCCTCGGGTACCAGCCAGAATGGAAAGTAAGCTGCCATAGGATCCCAACCGGCTGCAAATTCGTTCATCACTGTGTCTCCATGGAGAGACAAAGAGGGATCCCATTGGTTGGATGTATGGAGAGCAGTGTCATTACCTAGCGACGAAGGTGTAAAGGTAGTGGGCGCAGGAATTGAGTGCATAGCCACAGTAGGAGAAAATGAAAAGCGGCCTTGGCTGTTACTGGTAGGGCTGCTGGTAGGGTCGTTGGTATTGTGATACAAAGCGGACTGCTCAGCGGCCTCCAGTGGTTGCCTATGCGTGACGTGAAGCCCGATTGATTGGCTATTGACATTATTAGGATGTGGATCAGGTGGAATCGAGCTGCTCATCACAGCATCAATGCGAGCAGCGGGTGTTTCGCTCCTTCGAGAGGAGGAATATGTGACATTTGCGGCCCTTCCTGGGCTATATGTGCACTTGGTTCCGGCTTGCTGGCAGCGTGCACATGGCAAGCCGCCCCGACAACGCTGCTTGAGTCGGGCACAGGAAAGACAAGCTTGGACACAGCGGCGCGGCATGCTGTGTATCTGATCTTCATTGTGGTGAATGCTACTGTGGCGCATGAGGGTGTCCCTACGACGAAGGTCCTGATTAGCGACATTCTGCGTCTACCCGGTCCTTCAATACTACACACGACGCACCTCCGAGCGAAGGACTTGGAGCAAACCTCGCATTGAAATGGCTTGACACCAGAATGCCTTCGCAGGTGACGGTCCCAGTGCTCTTTACGCAGGAACGTATCTCCGCAATGCTCACATGTGAGGTTTGCCGAGTCAGACGCCATTCTCAGCCGGTTCGACTTTGGGTGAGGAGGGAATGCGATGATTGGGACTGCACCGGCATCGACCCCGCACCAGCCGTCGCTGGAGCACGTGCCGGGACTTCCAAGTTGTCAGCTTTTCCAGTCCTAGGCAATTTTCGCTCCCGGTCAAAGGCATCTAGTGAATAGAAGGTATCGGTCGAGTTCGGGAGAGCGAGACAGGTGTGGACCCACCCCCACCGGGCCCTGTCGGCCCAAACGGGCCATCTGAGCCGTGCTCCACCACTTGAGGGCTATTAGCCCCTCGAGGCCACAACTCGTAACAAACTATCGATCGAGTCTCCTCCACCGGGATCAGTAGGGAAAACACGTATGCACGAGCGTCTCAAAGTATTCCAACAACCCTCTAGTATGGCCCAATCGCATAAGGGCTTTGTTCACGAGCACTTCATCTCAGTACGTACGCGATGCTGTTGGACCTATTGCTATTCACTTGCTCCTGACCTTTACCGGCATCATCCAACTTGACTGTCCCGAATGTGTCCCGTATTCCCACAGCCGCAATGGGGCACGTAGGGAATTCTACTGACTATACAACCCTTGGATGGTTCGGTGAGTTCACCCTTATCTATCTATGCTCATGGATACTAACAATGTCCAGGCGCCACGACGTTTCGGCTTCGTACCAGGGACGTCACCATCTTCTTGGACACCTGGCTGGACAAGCCGTCCGTCCTGCCTAAGTACCTTGCAGTGGATGACGTAACAGAGGCAGACTACATCTTCATCTCCCATGCTCACTTTGACCAGTAAGTCGATGACCTCATGATCCACGAGACACAGCATGCTGACTACCTGGGAAGTCTGCCTGGAGCCGACCGCATCGCCATCAGAACCGGCGCTATTGTAATCGCCAACGGTGAATCTATCCACTATCTTCGCAAAGCGGGTGTCCTAGAGGAGTAGCTCATTTCTGTGTCAGGCAGCGAGCGGATACCGCTTTTCACGCGCGCAGTTCGCTAGCAAGCACAACAGGATCCATTGCTACAAGCCAAAGGGCCCCCCGGCGCACCCATCTTCCCAGTGCATACGCTGGCTGCCCTTTCGATGCATGTATAGCCATCTCTGCATTGTCTGATGCCTGAAGACCACTTCCAGGTCATCGATACAGCAACGGTATACACTGGTTCAGCAACCCCATACACATGTTCCCTAGACATCACGTTTGGGATGAAGCATGGCCTATTGCGTCTTGGTGATCTTGTCCCACCCAAGAAGCTTCGCGATGGCCAATGCTCGTTCATAGAGTACATCGGTGACCGGGAACGTGATGTATTCTCACATTGTGATGGTGGTCAGTTAATGTTCAACTTCGTCATCGGAAAGAAGGCCCTTCTCTGAGTGCTCACCTTGGCGCTTACGATGGTGTTATGAGGGACATGCAGCCCAAGCCAGATGTCGCCATCTTGGCCATTGCTGGACGAGCCAACTTCAACGGACAACCATTTAATGGCTGATCGGCCCAGTTTGCTATCAAGGAGGTTGGGTGGCTTGAAAATCCGCGGACGGTAATCTGGGCTCTTCATGATGATAGGCGTGTGATTGCCACTTGACATATACCACCATTACGGAAACGACGTACTAACATGCCTGGATTAGCTGTATCCCCCCTTACCGAATTGAAACAGCAGCAGCTACTGCTGCAGTAGATGAGTGTACTAAATCGAAGGTTTTAGATCTGAAGCATGCTGAGATGGTCGTGTTGAATTTGTAGGGTTTGGTGACAGTACAAGACTCCACCTGGAACTGTGGACACCGGAGATGAACACATGCATTCTGTATCACTCTAGAACCAGCCGAAAACTGACAGCTGAAATAAAAGATTGAGGTACATACTTGTGTAGTACGCAGCACTTGCCCGATCGCCATTTCTCTATTCCGCTGTCTGCACTGAGTAATTTCATCCAATATCACTCTTCGGAAACACGAACCAACCGTGATATACCGGCTGCTCTTCCTCTTTCTGCAAGCACCTAAACAAAATCAAAGTATGGAAGGCTATGCACGTGTTGTATGTCCCACATGGCTCCGCCGGAAAGGCCTGTCTGCTCTTCAATCTATGGACGTTCCTAGGCATCTACCTAAAACAGGAAAATTTAGCGAAGTTTGTATATATACAAACATGAAATACCTCACATCTAGAATCATCCCAATTTGAAACTGTTCCAACCTTTCTTGAGCCTCTTCGTTGCCCGTCAACATGTCTGCAACTGATGAAGTGACTGAATTCGAGCTAAAGCCAAACGAGCTTCGAGAAAAAGAAACGCCGACAACGAATACGCAGGAGACGAACAATGACACTGATGTCTTCCCCGAAGGTGGGCGAGAAGCTTGGCTTGTAGTCGTGGGTGCATGGTGTGCGCTGTTCTGTACCTTTGGCCTTGTGAGCTGTGGTGGAACATTTGTCGAGTACTATAAGAATGGGCCTCTGGCATCGTACAGCACTGGAACTATCAGTTGGATCACCAGCTCGCAGGTGTTTATTCAGGTCGGTAGCATGGCTGTGGTACGTTTCTCCTTCCCTTCCATAGCTTTGCCTTCTCAGAGCCACCTACTCACGTACAGTCACCACCAGTGGGGCCGCTTGTACGACTCGTACGCTCCGCGTTGGATGCTCCTCCTGAGCACTCCTGTGTACTGCTTCGGTCTCATGATGACCTCGCTATCGACCGAGTACTACCAGATCCTCCTCTCGCAGTCGGTTCTCAGCTCACTCGGGTCGGGTGCCCTCTTTAACGCCGGAATGACATCCACGACGTCGTGGTTCCTCCGTAGACGCGGCACTGTGTTCGGCATCGTCAACTCGGGCTCGTCACTCGGCGGCGTTGTCCTCCCCATCATGATTACACACCTATTTCGCTCCATTGGATTCGCCTGGACCCTTCGTGTTCTCGGCTTCTTCTTCCTGGCCCTGGGCACCATTACCTGTGTCACCGTCAAGACACGGCTGACGCCCACGCCGCGTCCCATCTCTCTTTCTGATTATGTCCGGCCGTTTCAAGAACGAACTGCTGTATTGACCATGCTCGGTGGATTTTTATACTTTTGGGGCATGTTTTTGCCTCTAAATTACATCATCGTCCAGGCACAGGCGAACGGTATCTCACCATCCGTCACTCCCTACCTCCTCTCCATAATCAATGGGGTGAGCCTTATTGGTCGCCTATTTTGGGGTATTCTGTGCGACCGGTTCGGGCGCTTCAACTGTATAGTCATCATTAACTGCTTTACGGGTATCGCAACACTAGCCCTATGGATTCCGGGAAGTAAGAACACAGCAGCCATCATCATGTGCGCAGTTGCTTTTGGTTTTGGATCAGGGGGCTATGTCACACTGTTTTTGGCCTGCATGGCACAGATATCACTACAGGAGGAGATAGGCACGCGGATGGGTTTGGCTTAGCTTACTAATGCATTTGGTGCTTTAACAGGGTCTCCGCTTGGGGGTGCGTTGATCTCAGGTCACGGTGACACAACCAACTTTCTTGGCCTACAAGCGTTTTGTGGTGTTGCTATGATAGCATCCGTCGTCGCCCTGGGATTGGCGCGTTATACCCAGGCTGGCCTGAAGTTGGTGAAGGTATAGGCTTGGGGCCAGTAGCTACACAGTGCTACTGCCGAACAAGACATGGGGCCTTGCTCAAATGAACCGAATCTGAGCCCTGAGAACACATGGCGGGCAGATACGGAACTCTTTCGTGATACCTCTTTCATAGCAAACCAACTTTTAAGCAAATAACTCCGCTATGCACAGTACATAAGACAGGTTGAAGCATATTTTATATGAAACAGATATGAACCTATGCATGAATGCAAGTATTTGAAGCGCCTGATAACGATCGGGTCGGGGTGTGTATGAAAAATTCCAAACATAACCTGCTGCTAAAGGTGTACCAATATGTGCAAAGTTTATAGTTTCTAACATACATTGTCACCGTCAAACAGAACATTATTACATAGAAGAAACATCAAAGCCACATCTACTGAATAATGCTCAGTTACTTTCCCTTTGCCCATAAATCTTCTGATACTCCAAAGTGTGTGCCGTCGCTACTGAAAAAACGAGGCTAAGGAAGTTCAGGAGCGTCATCATGAGGCTCCCAACCCAACCTTCGAGCGACCTGCACGACTGCACCTACTACTCCCAGCAGTAGGCGAACACCGAGAGCAACAATTTTACCTTTAGTGGTGTTGAGGTCTGGCAACTGCATACGTCATTCAGTCAGTATGGCCGCGAAAAAAAGGCATCGAATGAAACAGGTAACGTACAGTTTGCTGAGCGCTTGTCTTGACCCAAGCCATAGCTCGGGGAATCATGGCATTCTCATATATGGCCAACTGAGTTTGCGCTTCCTCGTTTGTGACTTGACCGCGTGCCATTTTCTGCCGTGCCAGTTCTAGTAGAGGCTCCAGAATGTCGGCTGTATCACGTAAGGCATTGTTGGCACCCATGCCTCGTGTCGGGAGCATTGGGTGGAATGAATCACCCATGAGCCAAACCCGCGGATGGGCTGTTTCTGGGTCGGATGCATGCACCTTGTCTGCCCGTGTCCGCCGCCGCCAATCCACGGGCGTGTCCTTTGCTTGCCGTAGGGGAACGGCTTGAAGCGCATTGAGCGCCATCGCGTCAATAAGCTTCATGAGTTCCGGGTGCCACCTGGCTTCTACCATCTGTTGTCGCATGTAACCTTTGGGGTCGGCTAGCTTGACAACCTCGCGCGGAGAAAGGCCCCCATCCCAACTGAAGGCCACCATGAGCGATGCCTGTGCCTCGTCGTATTCGCTTGGTTCATTTCCACTTAAATCTAACTGATTTGAAGACTTCTGCTGGCGCAATTTTATGCTGTCGGGAAGGTAGAGGGCAGCAAATAGTTTGCATCTTTGGCCCGCGGTATATATCGTGCCTTTTTCCACCAATCCACGTGGCAGATCGTGGAGGACAGTCCGTGAGACGTGGCACTTCCCTAGGACGCCACCGGTATCCGTCTTCGGGGGATCGACTATGTTGTTGCAGCCGAGCTGTTTGTTGATACGACTTCCGCTGCCTTCGGCCGAGATCAGGATGTCACAATCCGCATTCGAACCATCGGAGAAATGAGCTCTGATCTTCTCGTGCGACACATCTTCAAGCTTAATGACTTCGTACTTCACAAAGGTCTTGCCGTGGTGTATGATGTTCTGCTTCAAGAGCGGTGCCTGCAATAGATTGCGCAGGCGAGCCCGTCCAATCGGTGCCGACTTCTGGTACACTGGGAACTTGCTAAGATCTAACACAAGCTTCATGTTGGTGTCGAAAATGGCTGGTGCAGAAGATACAACACCTCCGGATCGACCGAAGCAAAGAAGTAGATCCGTGTATTGGGGTTCTGACAGGCATGCTCGAAGTCCAATAAGCGCATATGAGCCTAGGCGAATCTGGTAGCCATCCCGGCCAGAATCTCGCTCGTCTCTCTCATAGATAGCGACATTCACATAATCTTTTGCCTCGTTAAGAATCCCATTGGCCAGACAGCTTCCAGCAAGCCCTCCCCCGATTATGATGACATCCAGAGCAGCCATCGATGCTGTGAGTTGTGAAGCGTGATAAAGGAAAGTTGGGGATGAGACTGATGTTCTCAGCTTCTCAGTTCGTCGTGCGGCATGTTCTCGTTACTTGATACGAAGCTTTTATGGTCAAAGCCGATTGCATGGTCATCTGTGTCCCACCGGGTAGCATATAGGTTCAGGTACGGATCTATAAGCCGGTGGCTCGAAGTAGCTTAGCCCTCCGCCGGCTCCACCGGTACTTTATTCCGAATTTGCGGGACATTGATGCAGGGGATAAGTATGCTTTTCTTTCTGTAAACGTAGACGTTGACTGGGCTTCAGTCGTGCGGAATCTTGATAATGTTAAACAGTAGTTAGGTAGAGTCGCATTTGAGGACACTGCATTTGGAAAAAGACGGTATTGTGTTGCGTTTGTTGAATGTTTGCGGAGATACTGGAGCTCACGTGACGTCGTGCTAAGACACCTTCCCAATCAAGCATGGGGCATGTAGAACCGAAATCTCTGGCAACGCCACGAGTTCTCGATATCGGGTTGGTCTACTCAATACATCCTCATCAAGCTACTCTCTCGATTCTTTGCTTTTCAGAAACATAAAGTTAGACTTTGAGGTGGAGCGGTGTGTTGTCAATGCTTTGTAGTGCGGCATAGGCTGGTCATTGGGTCTCCACATCGGGATCTCAAAAACGCTATTATCTCCACCAATACTTACCCGATTGGGAATTTTAATAGCTTATTTTAAAGCTCTCTATTAGGGCTTTATTTTACTATATTATACTATATAAGGAGATATCTAAGATCGGAGTAAAATGTGGAGACCCAACTCTTAGCAAGGTGGGTAGGCTAATAACTTCTTACATATCAGAGTTATCCTGTTACTATATTCTACAGGAATAAAGCTTAGATTAAGGGCTACAAAATGAGCTACTAAACTTCCCAATTGGGTAAGTATCGGTGGAGTGAATTAAGAAAAACGATCCCGAGGTGGAGACCCAACTTACCACGCTATGCACGAACCCGTGAGGTACGTTAGCAATAATGCAATAATAAGATCCTTAAATATATAACTTCTTGTGAATATGATTTAGACGTGTATTATTACAGAAATAGTATACGAGTAAGATAGGGAAGAGAAATTGACCACTACGCGCCTTACAGAAGCCTGTATGGTACTAAGTTTGCTCTTCAAACTTAGCTTTGCGGTATCTGGCTACTATCTATTGAAGACCGATTTCATATGTAATTAGCGGATTCTAGAGCTTAATCCACGTGATTTTTAACATATCATCAACGTACACTAAATGGCCAACACTATGGCATACTAGACTAAAACTTCTAGTTCATTACTATTGCTTATAATGATATTACTATTTCCTCTAGTGGTCGCGGATGAAAGATGTGTTGAACCTAAGTTGAACTTTTGTGGTGATATCACTTTCTAAAATGAATATAGTTAACTAACCTCCGTCCCTTTGCAGCGAGAAACCAAGTGAACCAAGAAAAACTACACTCTTATGCACTTGCAGCTTCCGCTTTGCGCACACGGCTTTGTTGTAATCCCACGCTTACCCCTGTCTCGCTTACCCCAGGCTTTCCCTCAATCTTTCTAGCTCTTGTCAGCACGACCCCTCGCTCCTTGCCTACAGAAACCGCTAGGCTTGTCACTTTTGGTATTAGTAAGCATCTTACAGCATCTTACAGCGTACTGTACAGTTTTCTAAGCACAGGTAACTCGTCCTTAGGCAGAGTAGAAAGCAGCCTTGCAGGAGAATCTAATAGTTTGTAGGTTCATTACTCCTTTATTGTACAGCGTACGTATACAGAGCTAACTAACGATCATAATTAAAACGCCTTCTTAACAAGCTTCCCTATTGATAATCTTGAGCTCTTCTTTCTCCTATCATGTTGTGGTGCCGACGCCTCTTCTGCTAGTAGGAGCCTCAGCTATGCTTCCTTATTTTAACTAGGAAGCGGCAAAGCTTTAATCTTCGCCGCTAGATTCGTGCACCTCTCGCTCGACTGACCAAGCACACTGACCAGTCCTGAAAGGGCCCTGGCGTACACTGCTCGTGCCTTGGTGACCTCGGCTTGCTTCACATAGACATCGTCCATGTTCTCTAAGGTTTTGAGTGCTGGGAGATACTGCTGGACACGGTCACTGCTAAGTGCCTCCTCGTACCCTCGCAGCGCCCGCAAGTACATCTTCTCCGCTTCGCCCAGCTTGCCTTGGGCCGCGTAGAGTAACTAGTTATATAGCCTAGCTATAGCATTAAGAGCCTATCATGAAGCGCAATGCTTACTTATCTACCTACCTACAGCGTTCTTGTCTGCCGCGAGCACCAGCAGGCAGTCTATAGCGTTGACGAGCATCTAAAGCGACACCATAAGCTCCCTATCACGAAGAGAAGAGAGCTACAGGAACAGTATAGCAGCTTCCTACTCCTGCAGCCTGTCCAGGTGCCGCTACCAGCGCTACCTAGCACGCCAATCGCTGAGCTAGGCCTACCACAGAACGCGTTCCTCTGCTGCTATAAGGAAGATACTACTAGCTATAGCAGGAGTAGTAGTAGTAATAGTAGCAGCTGCAGCTTTATTAGCACTAGCCGTGATCGCATGCGTAAGCACATTAACCAGCAGCATAGCGTAAAGCTTACGCGCTGGTCAATCTCATCAGCTCCTACATATAACGATCATGAGTCGCAGGCCAAGCGCTGTCGGGAACCTCATTACTAATAACGCCGTGCGATGACCTTTACATAAGTTGAGCTAGGATGCTACAATCAATACAATATACACTCTCTCCTGATTTT
The DNA here is from genome assembly GCF_000527765.1 of Bipolaris victoriae FI3. Lineage (NCBI taxonomy): Eukaryota > Fungi > Ascomycota > Dothideomycetes > Pleosporales > Pleosporaceae > Bipolaris > Bipolaris victoriae. The sequence goes on from NW_014575273.1 coordinate 87,258, forward strand.
TCTGTCTACAATACCCGCACTCAACCTTGCGACACTTTTCTTAATCTCCCATACTTGCAATACCGCACCCAACCGTGCGACATCATGCTACGCAGTTATGGAGGCCTGTAAAGGCACAGACGTTCTTCCGCGAGAAGCGATGTATACGCTACTTTGTCGTACAGGAGCAGGAGCAGCAGGAGCTGAATGCACGAGTGTGCCAGTCGAGGGGCCGCGACGAGAACGCGTGGCGCATGGACATGATCCAGCCGCTGATGAAGCTCTCGACGAGGCTTAATGGGAAGGGGAAATCTGGCTTCAGAGCGTGTGGGTAATCCTTTGCCTCATTTATAGCACTCGATGCTGATCTTCGAGTAGAAAATCCCAGGCCATCACTTTTGAAGCTCTGTCCTCAGTCCCCGACCCCTATGGAAAACCCTACCCCTTCGATTGCAAAGCTGACTCCACACTTTCCTTTTTCTACATGCCATCACCATGCTTCAAAGGCATATACAATCGCCTGAAAACCGCGGGCAACCTTATCGTAAGTCACATAGCAGACGCATTCACGAAGATGAGCGCCTTCTTCTCCTGTGTAGAGTGAATAATAACTCAGCATATAGATGGCAAAAACTCTATAGAAGAAGATCTAGCTTGCGCGACGCGTAGGACTAGTAGACGAGAGTAGCCTAGTCGGGCGCTGCTTCGCTATCTTCGGAGATAAGGCCCATATTTATTTTGCGTGTTTATTGGAAGAGAAGGATACCTTGCATATCCTGGGATCGGAGGCTGGTTTCTTAGGTCTCTGCAAGACGAGGAGCGTGAGAAGCATCTTTTTGGCGCTGAGGCTTTGGCAGAATGTGATTCGATATGGAAGGAATGGATGTGATGAGAGATTCTGGGGTGGCCTTTTGTGGAAACGGTATTACAGAGACTCACTGAAAACGTCGATGAAGGGCATACTCATTTGGGCTTCGTAGAAAAGCCGCCTTAACAGCACTTGAGCCCTGTGCGCATGAAGTATTCTAGTGGGGAACGCGCGCTCGGACTTTAATTCTGGGTTCTGCACGCTGGATATGGGCCCTACATCGTTATTTACAATCCCATCGGCACTGAAATCAACTCCATAGCTCTGTTCTTTTGTTGTTGTACAGTGCCCAAAGCCGATGGAAGAATGCCGAAGAGCTGGAGTGCAAGTGGTAAAGACTCCCAAGACGAAGCTCGGATCGGACCATCCCTCGATATTGACCAGCATATCCAACCTTGCATTCACGTTTAAGGGTTTTTCCAAGCAGGATTTAGAAAAATTGAAAACATAAGAACGTCTAATTGATTTCTTTTCCTTCTGCTCATTGCATGACAATCATCGTTGCAGACTCCGCAACAAGCAATCTAGATTGGTCCGATTGATTGACTTGATTGGTTCACTCAATCCAATCAATCCAATCAATCCAATCAATCCAATCAATCCAATCAATCCAATCAATCCAATCAATCCAATCAATCCAATCAATCCAATCAATCCAATCGGTCACTACTAGAACACTAGCTTCAAATCAATCTAAGAAACAAAGATTGATTGAATTGGTTGAATTGATTGCATTGGTTGAATTGATTGC